>NC_041234.1:116041810-116047629 GCF_002837175.3 Physeter macrocephalus
GTGGGATCCTCCCGGACCGGGGCACGAACCCAGTTCCCCTGCCTCGGCAGGCGGACTCTCAACCACTGCGCCACCAGGGAAGCCCTCTCCTTCTCGTTTGCTTTTAAAACCCACACAAGTCCCTCCCACTGAATGTTCATAATCCAGACTCATGCTGGAAAGGGATTCTATGAAATACTGCTCCAAGTTTAAACCCTGTGAACCAGGGAAACTTTAGAAAGGGATGGGAATGATGCTAGTTGATAACAAATAATCCAGCCCACCTAAAACATAGGCTTCTTGACCCCTAATTACAGATGGGGAAACTGAGTAAATTTCAAAGGTCACACACCTAGGAAGTAATAAAGCTAAGACCACGCTATTCCTACTTTGTCAAGCTGCCTTTTCCAAAGAGAAGACTAGTCAATGAATCGTGTTTACTAAGAAAGAACTGAATGTGAGAGGCTAAGGGGACCCCAAACAGAACAAATTTTAGTTCATGCTCTCAAGGATTTTAGAATATGTGGGGGAAGAAGATTGAAAAGGCAAAGTAGGATACAAGTTTAAAGGAGTGACAGATTATCTGTGAATGTGTGGGTTTTCCTAAAGTGAGCCAAACATAGGGTTCCAGAGGCCGAGGACAGTCCTGGTACATACTTCTTGTCCCAGAATCCCATTTAGTTTGGCATTTGTTCTGGTGATTTTTTTAATGAATCAATATTAATGATTTCATTGAAATAAGCTGGGGTGTGTTTGGTACCCTGTACTTTGTGGATCCAGCTTCTGCCATAGTTTCCTATAGAAGACTGTGAGAGACATGTGTAGGGCACAGAGTGCTCACTTTAACACACTGTTAAATCTAAAAGATAACGAGGGCTTCCCTGGTGGCGCAGTGGTTGAGAGTCCGCCTGCCGATGCAGGGGACGCGGGTTCGCGCCCCGGTCCGGGAAGATCCCACGTGCCGCGGAGCGGCTGGGCCCGCGAGCCACGGCCGCTGAGCCTGCGCGCCCGGAGCCTGTGCTCCGCCACGGGAGAGGCCGCAACAGTGAGAGGCCCGTGAACCGCAAAAAAAATAATAATAAAAACAAAATAAAAGATAACAAAATAAAAAGATGATCCATGACAAACACTTTCCTTTCAAGGGCATACTGAAGCACAGCCACTGCTGAAATGAGGTGCTCTCTGCTATGAGGAGCTAGCAATAGCTACCTCCTTCTGGCTTCGGGTAGAATAGCTCGGTCTTAGCTTTATTACTTCCTAGGTGTGTGACCTTTGAAATTTACTCAGTTTCCCCATCTATAATGAGGGGTCAAGAAGCCTATCTTTTACGTGGGCTGGATTATTTGTTATCAACTAGCATCATTCCCATCCCTTTCTAAACTTTCCCTGGTTCACAGGGAAAAAACCCACACATTCACAGATAATCTGTCACTCCTTTAAACTTGCATCCTACTTTGCCTTTTCAATCTTCTTCCCCCACATATTCTAACACTTGATGTACCAGCCAACTGTGCTGTGGCCCAGGCCTTGACCTGCAAGTTGCTCAAAGCAGGATATGTTAGGTGCACATAAACAAGGAACAGACAGCAGCCTTGTCACAGAGTGTATGGAGAGTAGCCTGACTGTTCTTGCTACAGTGGCTCTGTTATTTACTGTACAGTATAAATGTACAACTATTTATTTTATTGTTAGGCATTGCTTTTTTATTTTACAAGGACCCTTTGGGGCAATAATAAACCCAAAATATTTAAGTGCATATTTAATGAAAAAATTAAGTACCAAATCTCCATTTCTGAAGAAAATTGACAATGAATGGGAAAACCACACAAAATGCCTGCCAGCACTTACTCTCCACCATGGGAGCCAAAGTGATATCACTGTGCCCACATGACAACCAGAAGACACAAATATGCTGAAGAAGCATCAGTATCTCCTTCAAAAGTTAGTGGTTATTTTAAGAAGAATCTGTCCAAAGAAAACATGCAGCTGTAGAAGGCAGACTTACATATGACTCTGTGAAATGTGATTTTCGTTTAGATCAAATGACTACTCTTAATTAATTTAACTCATTTTCCATTCCAAACTTCCTACTACTTAGAGGAAAAGTAAAACTACAACTGTTAATATATTAGTTCCATTATCAGGAGAATTTCCCAAAGAGTTATAAGATGTTAGTTGCATCTGGGCCATCAGATGCTTCACATAGAATATATAATAATTATCTGATTTCTTTCTTCCAATTCATGGAATCAGAATAAAGCTATGGAAGTTAATTCTGGTGAAACATCTGACTTTGTTGTGAATTTGATTGGAAATTTAATTAAAAGTTTCAACAATGAAGAAAAAATACTTGTTTTTCAGTGGCAATACAAATACAAAACATAGGTGAGGCATAGTGTAACTGTAAAAACATTGTTTTTACTAATTTAAGAAGAAACCTATGGGGCAGCAATGTACTTTGTGTTGCACACATAATTCCTATCTATACTCAAAGAAGTCAGATGTCTCCCAGTTGAAATAGAAGATGTAGTTGTCAGAATGTACAGATATTTTTACATATACACAGGTACATAAGGCAACTACAACATTTTCATCAAGAAGCTACTTTGAACCTATATGGGAAGAGAATCTGAAAAAGAATGAATATATGTATATGTATAACTATATCACTTTGCTGTACACCTGAAACCAATACAACATTGTAATTCAGCTATACTCCAATAAAATTTTTTGAAAAAGGAAGCTAATTTGAATCCCAAAACTTACCCTAGTATATTGGTATGTGCTTTCTCACTTTGATGACCATCATCTATTAGATTTTAGACATTTTAGAGCCTTTGAAGAACTACATTTTAAATCAACCTAAGTATTCTATAAAATTGAACTTGTAAATTAGTTACCTAAATTTTGGTTGCATTTTATTCCAAATCATTTAATAATCTTAACTGGGTCTTTAATAAGTAGGCTGATAAAAACTTTACCTATTGAAGCTCTGAGCAATTTCTATTAATTGAAAATGAAGTTTGCAAAAGACACTAAAATATATTTCTACAAAAGCAAGTAATGGACTAAAACAAATCAAACGATGACAGAGCACATGGTGTGCAAATTTTGATTTTTAAATTCTATAATTGTGCTTTGGATCATTCCTACTGGTAAAAAGAGACTTTCAAGGAGTTCCTTTTATAATTAGATAAATATACATTCTGTACCATAATGGAATGAAATCGAGAAGGCCTATGATTTTGCACCATTTAAAATTAGCAAAGAATTTTTTAAAATAAAAAATTCAGACAATCTACTTGACATGTTTTGTCTTATAAAATATTTGTTGAAGAGAGCATCTCCGATTGGAGACAAAAAGTCAGTACCTGTGAAAATTTTGGATTAAAATATTTACAAAATTAAATATGAAAAAATAAGTATTGAGATTATCTTCCATTTAGCAGAATTTACTCTGAATTTACCAGATACCTCAGGACTTATGGACACTGACTTTTCTCAATTAAAAATATTATGACACACGGGCTTCCCTAGTGGCACAGTGGTTAAGAAGCCGCCTGCTGATGCAGGGGACACGGATTCGAGCCCTGGTCCAGGAAGATCCCACATGCCGCGGAGCAACTAAGCCCATGCACCACAACTACTGAGCCTGCACTCTAGAGCCCGCGAGCCACAACTATTAAGCCCACGAGCCACAACTACTGAGCCCGCGAGCCTCAACTACTGAAGCCCTTGCACCTAGAGCCCATGCTCCACAACAAGAGAAGCCACCGCAATGAGAAGCCCGCACACCGCAACGAAGAGTAGCCCCCACCCGCCGCAACTAGAGAAAAGCCCGCGCACAGCAACAGAGAACCAACGCAGCCAAAAATAAAAAAATAAATTTATTTTTTTTAAAAAAAGGCAGTCTATAGTTAGAAAGGACATTAGAGAATGATAAGGTTCCATAAGAAATAGGAGAAAAGAGATGAGAAGCTACTGAATGGAATATCAGTGAATCAAAGGAAGGAAAGAAGTGGCTAACAGTATCAAACACTGCCAATAGGATGAGGTGGATCAGATCTGAGGAAAAACCCACTGACTTGGCAAGCCGAATCCTTAGGAGAGCTGTTCTGACAACAGAGGAAGTCAGATTACAAGGGGTTAAATACAAGTGAGTTATGAAGAATTGGAACTGCAAGTAGAGTCCTCTCTCCAGAAGTTTCAAGTTGAAAGGAAGTAAAGAGGGTAAATGGACCAAAAGTTCCCATTTTTTTCATCACCCTGAGCCTTTTTCATTTTTGTCTTCCCTCAGCAGTACCACTAACTTGGAGGCAATGTTTTGAAAGTTACAGCTTATCAAATGCTATTTAATGAAAATTAGATTCATAATTTTTCTTAATCTAGGCTAGTTGACCATTAGAACATCTCAGAATCACAGATCAGAGCTCCCTTGAAGGGAAAGAGCTAGCAGACGGTGTAGTGAGCCTTGCCAAAAGAGAAGGGCCATCTTTATCTCCAAGACACACAAGGGAAAGAAGAGAGGGACAAAGACATGCTGAGGTAGAGAGGGTGCTTGTAGAGACGCATGAGAAGAAAGAACTTGAGGGAACACTTGCCAGAGGACCTCTAGCTAAGGCGTGTGATGAGTATGGGGAAGGGAGGAGTACACTGGAGACTTGACATACATGGAAAAGAACTGTAACAGCTGCTGTGCTGACCACAAGAGACTAGAAGTCAGCTTAGCAAGGTAGCCCATTCCAGTTCAACAAGTATTCATTGAGTATACTGCAGGCACTCTGACAGACACTGGGTTATAAAGACACACAAGCCAGATTTCGCCTCCTTTCTAACAAGAAATAGTACCCTCTTAACTTGGTTTTCATGACAACACACTCTGCTGCTTTTTCCCCTGCCTCTTTACCCTCCTCAGTCCCCTTTCAGGGCCCCTTTTCTTCTGTAGCTCCCTTAAGATTGAAGGCTTAGGGACTTCCCTGGCCGTCCAGTGGTGAAGACTCCACACTTCCAGCAGGGGGCGCGGGTTCGATCCCTGGTCGGAACCTACAATCCCGTAAGCTGAATGCCAGGTTTCCATCCTAGGCCACCTTCTCTTCTCACTTCACACGTTGTCTTTGGGTGATCACATGCACTCCTAACTGCTTCAAGCAAAAGCTGTCTATTGTTGACTGTCAAACCTCTACCTTCGAGGAGAGCTGCGAAGAAGGCGGAAGAGTAAGACGTAGAGATCACCTTCCTCCCCACAGATACATCAGAAATACATCTACACGTGGAGCAACTCCTACAGAACACCTACTGAACGCTGGCAGAAGACCTCAGACCTCCCAAAAGGCAAGAAACACCCCACATACCTGGGTAGGGAAAAAGAAAAAAGAATAAACAGAGACAAAAGAACAGGGACGGGACCTGCACCAGTGGGAGGGAGCTGTGAAGGAGGAAAGGTTCCCACACGCTAGAAGCCCCTTCAAGGGTGGAGACTGCACATTCATAGTAGGGGACTTTAACACCCCACTTTCACCAATGGACAGATCATCCAAAATGAAAATAAATAAGGAAACACAAGCTTTAAATGATACATTAAACAAGAAGGACTTAATTGATATTCATAGTCCATTCCATCCAAAAACAACAGAATACACATTCTTCTCAAGTGCTCATGGAACATCCTCCAGGATTGATCATATCTTGGGTCACAAATCAAACCTTGGTAAATTTAAGAAAATTGAAATCGTATCAAGTATCCTTTCCGACCACAATGCTATGAGACTAGATATCAATTACAGGAAAACATCTGTAAAAAATACAAACACATGGAGGCTAAACAATACATTACTAAATAA
>NC_041234.1:116047818-116048085 GCF_002837175.3 Physeter macrocephalus
CGCCCCGGTCTGGGAGGATCCCACATGCCGCGGAGCGGCTGGGCCCGTGAGCCATGGCCGCTGAGCCTGCGCGTCCGGAGCCTGTCCTCCGCAACGGGAGAGGCCACAGCAGAGGGAGGCCCGCATACCACAAAAAAACAAAAAAAAATACAAACACATGGAGGCTAAACAATACACCACTTAATAACGAGGTGATCACTGAAGAAATCAAAGAGGAAATCAAAAACTACCTAGAAACAAATGACAATGGAGACATGACAACCCAAA
>NC_041234.1:116049380-116050436 GCF_002837175.3 Physeter macrocephalus
GAAGAATCAATATTGTGAAAATGACTGTACTACCCAAAGCAATCTACAGATTCAATGCAATCCCTATCAAACTACCACTGGCATTTTTTACAGAACTAGAACAAAAATTTTCACAATTTGTGTGGAAACACAAAAGACCCCGAATAGCCAAAGCAATCTTGAGAACGAAAAATGGAGCTGGAGGAGTCAGGCTCCCTGACTTCAGACTATACTACAAAGCTACAGTAATCAAGACAGTATGGTACTGGCACAAAAACAGAAATATAGATCAATGGAACAGGATAGGAAGCCCAGAGATAAACCCACGCACCTATGGTCACCTTATCTTTGATAAAGGAGGCAAGAATATACAGTGGAGAAAAGACACCCTCTTCCATAAGCGGTGCTGGGAAAACTAGACAGCTACATGTAACAGAATGAAATCAGAACACTTCCTAACACCATACACAAAATAAGCTCAAAGTGGATTAAAGACCTAAAATGTAGGCCCAGACACTATAAAACTCTTAGAGGAAAACATAGGCAGAACACTTTTTGACATAAATCGCTGCAAGATCTTTTTTGACCCATCCTCTAGAGTAATGAGAATAAAACCAAAAATAAACAAATGAGACCTAATGAAACTTAAAAGCTTTTGCATAGCAAAGGAAACCATAAATAAGACAAAACGACAACACTCAGAATGGGAGAAAATATTTGCAAATGAAGCAACTGACAAAGGATTAATCTCCAAAATATACAAACAGCTCATGCAGCTCAATATCAAAAAAACCCAACCAAAAAAGGAGGAAAGACCTAAATAGACATTTCTCCAAAGAAGATATACAGATGGCCAAAAAACACATGAAAAGATTCTCAACATCACTAATTATTAGAGAAATACAAATCAAAACTACAATGAGATATCACCTCACACCGGTCAGAATGGCCATCATCACAAAATCTACAAACAACAAATATTGGAGAGGGTGTAGAGAAAAGGGAACCCTCTTGCACTGTTGGTGGGAATGTAAATTGATACAGCCACTATGGAGAACAGTATGGAGGTTCCTTAAA
>NC_041234.1:116050478-116065284 GCF_002837175.3 Physeter macrocephalus
AGAAAGAGAAAAACAAATACCGTATGCTAACACATATATATGGAATCTAAGAAAAAAAAACAGGTCATGAAGAACCCAGGGGTAAGACGGGAATGGAGACGCAGACTTACTAGAGAATGGACTTGAGTATGTGAGGAGGGGGAAGGGTAGGCTGTGACAAAGTGAGAGAGTGGCATGGACATATATACACTACCAAACGTAAAATAGCTAGCTAGTGGGAAGCAGCCGCATAGCACAGGGAGATCAGCTCGGTGGTTTGTGACCACCTAGAGGGGTGGGATAGAGAGGGTGGGAGGGAGGGAGACGCAAGAGGGAAGAAGAGATATGGGAACATGTGTATATGTATAACTGATTCACTTTGTTATGAAGCAGAAACTAACACACCATTGTAAAGCAATTATACTCCAATTAAGATGTTAAAAAAAACACAAACCTCTACCTTCAGCCTACTCTCAAGAGCCAGACTCATATAATGAAGGGAAACAAATGGATACTTAAAATCAAAACTAATTTTGGTCCTTTTCCTTCTAGGGGGTATCATTCATGCCATTCATATCAGTGGTGAAATATTAAGTCATATCCCTCCTTCTCCACACAATGACGTGGCGGGTTGGGGAGAACCCAGAAGATATACACCACTGTTAGCAGAGCTCATTATGAATCTCTGAATATGCACAGAACGTCTTGAAGAAAGGAACTATAAAGAAATGTTGCATAATATAATGGGAGGCTTGGTTTCCTTTTGTTTTGGTTAGTTTGTTTCTGTTGCTAGGATGCACTGAGAGAGGGAAGGTAGACAGAGCCAAGCAATTCAGGAGGAGGTTGCAGGCCAGGTTGGCAGGCTGGCCAAGGGCTTCTTAAGAACAAGGATGGTGGTTATTCATTTTTAAATTGTACTGCACTGCTGCCACCCAAACCCCTGTCATCTCCGCAAATCGTGAGTCCAACCTGCTGCATACACAACGGCCCTGTGTGACTGGGTTTTGGGTTTGGGTTTTGTGAAAATTAAGGGAAGTAGCTTAGTTCAGCAGCTGGGAAAGTGTGGCACAGAACCAGCACAGGGAGATGATCCATCGACTGAACTAATTCAGCAGAGACCAGAGTTGAGGTCTAGCGGCAAAGAGGAAAAACATTAATCACCCCCTCAAGAATCTGTAGAGACTTTGGGAAGGATGTAGAGCTCCCAGTGCATGTGGGATGGAGACGGGGGTGTTGAATCATTTCCATTTAAATTTCAGAGGCCAGTATATCTCAGCAGACTCGGGTTAGACACAAATCTAACTGACTATAGGACATCCTTACTTAGAGACTGCCCACGGGACATCAGCTTCAGCATGGCCACAACTGACCTGTCATCCCATGCACCCTGCCATACACGCACACAACCTGCTCCACCTGCAGCGTTTTGTATTTTAGTGGATGGCAGGTACCACCATTTACCCAGGAGCCCACGACACTCTTCCTTACCCCTCACCTCCCACATCCCATCAATCACTAAGGCTTATTGTTTTGGCTCCTAAATATCTATCAAATTGTGCCCCCCTCCCCCACTCCCTTGGTTCAGGCTCCCAGTGTCTCCAGCCAAAGCCTCACTGATCTCACGGCTTCCATTCTCACCTTCCCAAAGCCCCTTCTCCACGCCGCAGCCAACGTGATCATTCCATATGATCACTTTGATATGGAACATATGGAACGTAACATATGAATAATGTTGTCATTCCATAACATTACCAGGTCAGATTATCCCCTGCATAATACCTTTCGACGGTCACCCCTTGTCCTTGGGACAAAATGGAGTCCAACTTCCTTAGGTCCTTTGTGATCTGGCTCCTACTGGTCTCCCTACCTTCACCATGTCTCCCTCTTTCATTTGGACTCCCCACTGCAGTCGCACAGAACTGCTTTCAGTTCCAGGACTGCCTCATGCTCTCCCTTTCACCTCTTGGATCTTGCACATTTTGACTGCAGGTGCACTCTTCCCACTCAGTCCATTCCTTCACCTGGCTAACTCCAAATCAACTTGCAGGTTTCAGCCTAGACGCCACTTCTTCCAGGAAGCCTTCCCTGACCAACCCCTTCAACTAGTCTAGGTTACGTGACTCTCCTATATGTTTTCTTAGCAACTGGTGCTTCCCCTATCGCATCCCTTACCGCCCCCTGTTTATTTGCCTGTCTCTCCCCACCAGCTCGTAAGTTCCATGAGGGCTGGGATCACATCTGCCCATCTGGTTCACAACTATATCCCTACCATCTAGCACAAAGCTTGGCTTATAAAAGCCAGTAAAGAAATAATGAATGAATGAATGACATGCATGAAACATTTTGCAGTTTATGAAGTGCATTACCTCATTTTAAGTTCACCACCTTGTGAGAAAGATATTATCACCTTGAAGCAAAGCTCCATGTGATTTTTATATTTAAGTTTGACATAGACTATATCTGTGAAGTTTATTTAATTTAGATAGTGATTATCTGATATACTAACAAATTTTTAGACAATTCTAGAGGAAATGTGACTTACATAAACCTTTCAAAAGTAGTGTAATAATAACTAACTGCTAACCAAGTGTCCAAAAGGAGAGGACACCCTGTTAGATGCCCTTTAATGAATATAGGACACTCTGCTGTGCATAGCAGAATATTTTTGCATTCATAAATGTTGTGCTAAAGTCCCACAAAACACTTAATACTCTTAAGTGGATTAAACATGCCTCCTGTGATCTGATTTATACGGTGCATGTGCCAAGTAAAACCTTTCTCCACAGAGAGATCAGATTGTAAACTTCAGTTGAACTCTGATGAAATTGTAAATTCCAAATTAGTGGAGCTCAAATTAATGAGCTTTTGCTTTAAGCTCTTCTCACGAAAGGGCCAGCCAATCTGTGCTGAACATTTTCAATGTATCAAAAATGTTCTAAAATCATAGTATTTAATATAATAGTCACTAGACACAAGTGGCAGAGCACTTGAAATATGTAGCTAGTGTGAATGGAAAATTGAAATTTTAATTTTACATCATTTTAAGCAGTTTAAATTTAAAAGCCAAAGCGGTATAATTTTTATATTGATAATATATTAAAATGAAAATATTTTGGATATGCTGGGTTAAATAAAAGTTTAAAATTATTTCGCCTATTTATTTTTACTTTTTTAATGTAGCTAGTAGAACATTTTTAATTCCATATATAATTCACATTATATTTCTATTGGACTTCGCTGTTTTAAAGCACGCTCTATAGTTCAACTCAGATAGGAAAAAGAAATGTACAATTTATGTAAAATGGTACTCGTGATTTTAAAATGTTGTGCTGTTTATCCCTAATAGTGAGTTAAACTCTTTGGACTAGATGGTTTCCAAATACGTAGAAAATGTCAAATGCCTTCCCAATCCATGATGACACTAGGTTATAAAGCATGTTCTAGGACAGGATAACTAACAGTACACCTACACACACCTCTCGGCCACCTCTGGCATCTCTTCCTAGGACCCTGCAATAACAAACAGTGGCAACAACACTGATCTAGAACATAGCCTAGAATTGGGAGGGAAACAAAAAAGAATCCCTGAGGGTTCAAATGAGATGTGTCAACATTCAGATGCTCTGTTCCCACGCTTCCCTCCTATCTGTGCTCAACTCTAACATGCTTGGTTGTAGTTTCCCAGTGCACAGAATACCAACTGTAGGAAACTAAGAAATGGGCCTTGTGGGGTTGAGGAGATGGGGAGTGCAGGGGGATTATGCAGGCAAAGAGAAGATGAAGGAAGGAAGAGATGATCGCAACTGGTAGCTCTGAGTAATGAAAAACAAGATAGAGAAAGAACTTCCCAAAGCAGGTACCACAATTCATATAGCATGACACGCTGGGGCCATTGACAATAGGTGTGAGTTGTCCCATACGCCTTAACAGTTCCTGAGGACAGCACTGTGTCAGGACACAAGGAAATCATTGATATGCTCATATTCACCCTTACGCTTTAAAGAAAAGACCAATATGGTTAATTCTGTTCAGTGTAAAAGGCAGAGGAACATACAATTCATTTAAGCAATCTATCCATAAGACAGGCTAAGATAAACCAAGCTTTGGTAATTAAAGGGTAGCATTCAGCTACCTGAATAACTGACATATGTGAAATAGCTCATCTCCAACCAAAGTTTGACAAATGAGGTGTTGGAGGAACGAAGGAAGCCTCCATGAATGACAACATATAACTAACATACATCTCCAAAGAGTAAACACATGCTTGAAAGTATTCTGAGCCTATGGACTGTGAACTTGGCAAATGAACAGAAGGCTTATTCCTGTAATTCATTCATCCCATACAGCTGTAAGCCGAGTCTGTGTTCTGACAAGTATTTCCTGAATCAAAGCAGCTGTCTGGGAACTAGACCCAGGTTGCTGTATCACTGTGGGCTTGTGTAGTACGACAGACACCTTTCAAGGCTAATGGGGGTACAGGGGGGAGAGGGAAGGAGATGGGGGCAATCATGGGAGGCCCAAGAGGGAGACCATTTGGGAATGGAAAGGGCGCACACAGGAAAAGTAGTAGCAGCTTCTTTGTCAAGAAGAAATCATCGTGGGTCTTTGCCTTCAGCCCTGGAGCCTACCAGACCACCACAGCTGTCGGCGTAGAAGGAATGTGTTCAAGAAACAAAATGTCCTTCAGACAGTGCTTATCATTCTTTCCCAGTGGGAGTGTGCTGAACATGTAGGCAATATTATGTGACCTTTGATAGGACCCAGATTAGAAGTGACTGGTAAGAGACCTTGGCATTTCTCTTTTGCTGGAGTTATAATTCAAAACCTCTTGGGTGGCGTGACATAAACAGAAAAGAATGCATTTGTACAAGAGTATTGGCACATAAGGAGCCACAACAATTGGTCTCGTTCATAAAACTACTATTCTTTTGGTTATGACCAACACAGCAGCCTCAGGAAAGTGCTATTACTGGGTTGGCCAAAAAGTTTGTTCGGGTTTTTGTACCCTCTTACAGAAAAACCCGAACAAACGTTTTGGCCAATACAGTATATGGCCACAGTGGTTGCAATTATTTTCCTTACACACTGATTTTCCTTATATAGATTAACATACAGTGCAAATAACTTATGTGGTATGTTTAAGGAATACATGCAAGAGTTAAGGTAAACCCTTTCTTACGGTAGGAAAATCACGAGACTAACAAACAGGAGATTCGTTGTGCATCTTTGGGTGAGTCAGCTTTTTGCCAGTATCCTCTTCAATAAAATGAGGATTCAATCCAATGACTTCTAAGTGTCCCTGTTACGGTTCTAATAACACCCAGGCTGTTGTGCACAGCATCTCTCATGACTAGCATTGGGCAGAACTTGTGCCATCATCCCGCTGACACATTCTCAGCCTCTAACACAACCATTACTACTACATGGCGTTGGCTTAGGGTGTCTAGGACAGAATGTCCTTTGTGACTGACGGCAGCAGCCTCTCTGGATGTCTAGATGAGGCTGGTAACGTGCCAACTTTTCATGGACTGTCCAATTGTCCTGATGAATTTTATGAAAAGATTAAGAATATCTTGTTTCATAATGCCTTCCACATTCCCCTTCCCTGGGAGCCCCCTCAGTTAACCTCATTTGGGGACAGTCTTCACCCCCTTCCCAAACTGAGCAATTTCATTATATGATACAAAACTACAAGTAACAGTTAATGAAATGCTATTCTCTAGGTTTTTACATGATGCCAATTTACATGAAAACTTATATCCAACTGCGTGTTTATTTTAATGACAATAACTTGGAGAAATACTTCCTTAGTTTTCCTTTAAGTTGATAAGCACCAGCAACTTCCCAAACACTTGACAGCGCTCGAGAGAAATTCAATCCATGTGGCCAAAATTCACCTGAGAGCTTTGCGTTTCCCCTGTACTGACGCACCCTGTTGTTATGACTGCTTTCAGTATAAACCTGTATATATGCTTGTCTATATCCAAATATCCTGAACCTAATAGATATGTACGGTATAGTTGGCATTAATCAAATAATCAGTGAGAATCTCATGCTAAATAAATGAGCCCCCAGGAGCGGATTCATTATTCGAGTAACTGCCTTAACCCTTTCATTCCGCTAAGTTTCCATGTCATAATTATTAATGTTAAACTAATTATTATTCTTAATACATGTGTTTAAAGGTTTCACAATTTACAAAATTTATTCCCATTTTAGAAATGAGCAAATCAAGGTACAGAGAATCAGCGAAGTAATTTCTTCCATTTGTTAACGTTTTTAATATCTTTTATACCTGGAGCAGTGTTCACTGCTATTGTCAATAACTTGGTAACTCACAGCATGGAGTGGCATCAGCTCATTTTAGATTCTTTTTTTATTCTAAAACAACCCTCTGATAGAGGAAGGGAAGAAGAGGTTTTCAGTTCCTTACCCCACCACGGTCAATTAATAAGCCCTACTGGAATAAAGTTCTCTTTATGATATTATTAATATTAGTACAATAACAAAGAAAAAAAATCTCTATTTATGATATTGTTAATATTAATACAATAACAACAACCAAATATCGTATTGGTATGAATTGTGCAACTCACTGGCAATGTTCCTACAATGTTGCATTGCTATGTGTCTCCACACATAGGAGCTGTTTCCTCCTATAGCTTCCATCTCTTTCCAAACAATAGAAAGCACACACGATCAGTCCTCAGCAGAAGTGTGATGACATTGGCAAGTCTCTCCGTCACCATTCAGTGACACCCTTCCTCCTCTTTAGGCTCTTTAGGTACCCCATAATTTCTGTTCTAAACCTCCCTCCCATCAGTGTAGAACAGGATGCGATAGTACTCGTTTTAGGGGAGAGTAGGAACATTCTGGAAAGGCCCCACTCGCCCAATGCAGGCATGAGCTAGAATCCAAGGCCTACTGGCCAGCTCCTGCTCCCTACAACTGTCACCACTATTAACATTTCTGTATAAAGGACTAAGGAAGTGGAAAGTCAAAATTAGCATATCATCTATTTTCCTCTCTCTGGTCTGTGCATGCTTGGATGCTTCACTGGCCCAAATTTTGCTTATCAGTCAATGCTATGCTCCTCTCAGAGCAAAATATAGCCACAAGAATTTTCATAGTAAGAGGTTTGGAGCAGAGATAGAAATTTAGAGCTAGAAATAATCTTAAAGAGGTTCTAGCCCAATCCCTTCACTTTAGAGATGAGAAAATATGAGACTCTAAGATAGAGAGTAGCTTGCCCAGGCATGGAGTAGCACATGGCAGAAAATCGACAGCATTAGGGTGTCCCAGACCTGCTCTTCTACCCTACCTACTCCGACTTATGTCTCAAGTCAGAGTTTCTCTGGGGCTTGGTCACTGGCCCACTGAGGCTCTGGGGACTGCTGCAGATCCATCCTAAGGACAAACTGGGAGGCTGGCCCCAGTCTAAACAAACCACTAATAACTAGTAGAGCCCAGCTCACCTGTCTGAACCCAATGACCAAGAAAATCAGGGTTACTGGTGCCTGAGCACATAGATCCAGGACACTGTCACCCTCTTTCTTAGGAAACGCTGAGATTTCATTCCAGTTTAGGTGACAGGATACTGCCATTTACTCATTTCTAACTCCCTTGTT
The DNA here is from genome assembly GCF_002837175.3 of Physeter macrocephalus. NCBI lineage: Eukaryota > Metazoa > Chordata > Mammalia > Artiodactyla > Physeteridae > Physeter > Physeter macrocephalus. The sequence continues at coordinate 116,058,086 of NC_041234.1, forward strand.
CCTGACAAGTTGTCTCACCCCTCTCTTGAACCCTTCCTTCTTCAATTCTACCAAAACCATATTTATGTTTTCCGGTACATTTTTTTGCGATGAATTTTGTTCTATTGTCATCCCCAAATCTACCTTTCCTAATGTCCTTAAGTGCATTTCTATGCCTTCCATGGGATTTTTTTGGTCTTGTTTGGCCAAAAAAAAAAAAAAAAGTTCAATGTTAAGCAAGAAAATTGAAAATACAGAGAAGCAAAAATAAAAATAATCCCTAATCCTACCACCTCTAGAATTGCCACTGCTAAGATTTATAAAGTTCAGAGGATAATCTGAATCATTGTAAGGCTTCCCTCTAGTTGACAACGGCAGGGCCTTTAGATCAATGTACCTTATTCTACCGAAAAATGATACTTAACCAATCATCTTTCCAACACTTGACAGTACCGAGTTTATTTCTGCCTCAGGACCTTTGCACTAACTGTTCCCTCTGCCTGGAATACTTCTCCTACACCTTCTCAGGCTGGTTCCTTCTTGTCATTTCAGGTTTCTGCTCCTTCAGAGGAGCCTTCCCTTACCAACTTTCTCACATTAGAACGCAGTCATTTTCAATCAGATCATCCTCTTCTATTCTCAACGTAACACTTATCACCATCTGATATTTTCTTCTTTATTTCTTTACTTCTTTATTGTCTGTCTACTTAACTAAGCTCCATGAAGACAGAAACTGTGTGTGTCTTGTTCACCATTAGATACTCCAGTACCTAGCATAGTACCTGACACATTTTAGGTGATCGTAATGGTTTGAAAGAATAAATGAATCATAAGAAGACAGGTACTTTGGGTTGCACAGAATGATCCATGCTTTCTTAGGTTATCTCTCATAACCAGTAGCACCGGAGCGCCTGTGAAGTCTGTGACATTGAAAAGTGCTAACGGGCCTACACAGGGTTTAAGCTTAAGACTTACTAGCATTATCAGTGAGAATGTCATAGGTTTACTCTTTTACTTTAAATTAGTCATAGTATTAGAAACAGCTTGAATTCACTGAATACATACAATATAGGCAACTTGAATAAACACAGATGGTGAGGTTTGCCTTTTGTAGTACTTCTACGTTCAATTGAGGCTCTTTGAACAAGCATGTTTCTCATAAGTAGTTATAATTTCTACACCATTTAATCAAGACCTACTATTATAGTATGAGGTCAGCACGAAACTCTACTCCTAAAAATGTACCACAAGCCTAAATATTAGTGGTCAAATCAATCGTGATCGCTAGCACACTAGGCACTTAAACAGTCTCTCTTCCTTCAGAAAGCAGGACCTTTTGATATACAAAGTTGACTTGTCTAAATCCAATATAATTTGGGAGAAAGAGTAATTTTACCTTTGAGGCCTGTATTCAATTTGATCGTAATCATGTAAAAATTAATAAAAATCAGAACTTTTCTTGAAGGAAACAAAATTCCCCCCATTGTACATGGGTATTTGGCAGTCATGCCTAATCTAACTTTTAGGGGAGAAACAGCCAATTGTATTGACAGGCAATAATCGAAGCCACTGGCTTTGCCGGCAAGAGTCCTGGCTCAAGTCTAAGATTCAGCACTTACTAGGTGAACTTGGACAAATGGGGTTTTTTTGTTTTTTTTTTTTAAACTACAGGGTTTTTTTGTTACTTTATTCATAATTTTTTTTTTAATTTACCTTTGGCCGCGTTGGGTCTTCGTTGCTGCGCACGGGCTTTCTCTAGTTGCGGCGAGCGGGGTCTACTCTTCATTGCGGCGCGCAGGCTTCTCATTGCGGTGGCTTCTCTTGTTGTGGAGCATGGGCTCTAGGCACGTGGGCTTCAGTAGTTGTGGCTCGTGGGCTCTAGAGCACAGGCTCAGTAGTTGTGGCACACAGGCTCAGGTGCTCCCCAGCATGTGGGATCCTCCCGGGCCAGGGCTCGAACCCGTGTCCCCTGCATTGGCGGGCGGATTCTTAACCACCGCGCCACCAGGGCAGCCCCTGGGCAAATGGTTTTAACCTCTTTAAAACTCAGTCCACTCATCTGTAAAACAGGTAATAATAGTGCCTACCCCGCAAATGGGTTATAAAGATTAAACAACATATACTTCACTCTGGAACGTCCCTACTACATTGCAATCATTCAACAAAGAATAGAAGGTATGACTCTATAGATGATATAAAAATATATATTTATTTAACTTCTTTACCAAATGCAAATGCTTATTAAGACCCACTTAGGGTGAAACAGTTAGGAGTCATCTAAGACACAGGACAAATTAGCCATGGTGCCATTTCTCAAGGAGTTCACACCTGGGTACAAGGGATGAGCTACATACACAAATGACTAGAATCCAGGGAGTCTATGGTTAAATACACTAAGAAGTGGAGCTGCATGGGTCAGGATTCTTCTGGCTGAAGGTGACAAAAACTCAAACCAATCCAGCTTAAGCAGAAAGGTGATACGTTGGTTCTCGGAATCAAAGAATGAGCCTCAGGGACTTGGACTGGAGACTTCATGATGTTGAGTTGCCTACTCTCTCTCCCTCTCTCATTCCTGCCATTTTTCACCCGTTTTTGCTTGCCTCCACTCTGTTCTAATGCAGGAAGAATTCCTCCTTGTTATAGGAATTATGGCTACAATTAATCCCCACTTTTAATCCTTCCGACTTACCCCTGAACCAATCAATGTGGCCAGGAGGATGGGGTATTATGATCGGCTTGGTTTCAATTATCCACCCACCTATGAACTGCAATGAGTGGAGAAAAAATTTCCCAAAGGAAAGTGGGGATAGGTTGCTGGAAAGTTATAAAGAACAAATTTCCAAACAAGAGACAAGTGTTGGTGAGGGTGTGGAGAAATTAGATGCCAAATGGTGCAGCTGCTACAAAAAACAATATGGATTTTCCTAAAAAAAAAAAAAAATTAAAAATAGAACTACCAAATGATCCAAAAAGCCCACTCCTCGGTATTTATCCGAAAGAATTGAAATCAGAATTTCAAAGAGATAACAGCACTCCCACGAGCATGGTAGCACTATTCTCAATAGCCAAGATGTGGAAACAATCTAAATGTCCATCGGCAGAGGAAGGGATAAAGAAAATTTGGTATATGCATACAGTAGAATATTATTCAGCCTTAAAAAAAGGATGACCCTTCAGGATATTTTACTAAGTGAAATAAGCCAGTCACAGAAAGATAATATTGCATGGTTCCACTTATAGGAGGTATCTAAAATAAGATCACAGAATCAAAGATGGAATGGTGGTTTCCAGGGGCTGGAGGGGGAGGGAGAAGTGGGGAGTTACTAATCAATGGGAATAAAGTTTCAGTTAAGCAAGATGAATAAGCCCTAGAGATCTGCTGTTCAACATTGTACCTATAGTCAACAATAATGTATATAACGTACTTTAAAATTTAAGTGAGTAGACCTCATGTTAAGTGTTCTTACCACAATTAAATAAAATTTTTAAAAAAACAAATATCCACTAAAACAGTCATCTGATAGTCATATTACATCATGCCAAATAATCCTGAATTTATTAGTATGTATATATTTTAAATAATTATATCATTGGGAACATTCTTAATACCAAAACAAGGTCTACTTCTCTTTCTGGCTTTCTTGTCTGTTGTTTATCTGGGAGGAGCTGGAGAGAAAGTTGGAATTTTAAAACATATCCTGGTTACAACGGACTCAATCTCTATCAGATTCTTAATGATTTAGAAGTCCTAGGTAGTCGATGGGTCAATTAAAAGGTAGAGATAGATTACATTTCTCTTAAGAGACTTATAACCAAAATCAGAATAAGCAGTCAATTGTCTCCAAAATCAGACATAATCCTGCCAGCTGATCATGCAGAATATTGCTGAGAAATATTCATGCCCAGTAGGGGGGAAAAAACTTCACAAGTCCATGAAACAGGAAGAAAGTCCCATCGCCGCGGAGGCATTGTTGGAGTTTGATAGAATCCACTATAGTTCTGACAGAGGTTAATAAAAGCATCATGTAAAGACAACATGAGATAAGCATTCTTCCCCAGCAGTCCACACTTGGGTAAGGGAGAGACTGCCTTCCCAATATCTATTCTCCCTTTCTTCTTAATAAAAGAACCCCAATTTTTCAGCCAGATACATTGCTGCTCAGCTAAGAAGACTACATTTCCAAGACCTCTTTGCAGTTCGGAATGACTGAGTTCAAGACAAGTGGAAGCCGGGTATGGTACTTCCCAGAAGAACGGAGATGACACCCTTCTTGCTCCTCCTTCCCCTTTTCTGATGCAGGGAATGTGGATGCAATGGCTGGAGCCATCTTGGTCTCTGAGGAAACACCGCAAATCTAAGTCAAACGCGGCTGAGCAACAGAAAAGGAGAAGCTTTGGACCCTGACACCATGCAGCTGCCATCTTAGCCCTGAACTCCCTCTCTCCAGATTGAAATAAATCAACACCTTTTCACATATTTGTTACTCATAGCCAAGCCTAATCCTAATTGATGCAAAAGATGTCCTTAATCAGTGCACCTTATTTCATTCAAATTAAGAATGCCAATGGCCTTTTCTCTGTGAATACATAGCCCCGATACCATCCTGAAACCAGAGACAAAGGCCTAATAGTCTTTGAGCCATTACATATCTTTTGTAAGTTTAATGCTACTGTTACATGAACGATAAACCTAAATTAAATCAAATGTTTTTTATGAAGAATGTTTTCATTGTTTCTTTTAATGTTAAAATGCAAAGATAATTATAAAAATGAATCTAATATCTTGTCAGCTCTTTATAGATTCATTGTATAACTGAACTTTTAAATTATTTTAAAAAGGGTCATACTGCTGAGACTATAACCAAGTTAAACTTGGAAAAGTTACCTTCTCTCTTTTCATAGAGGATGAAAATGTACAGACCAATATCAGTGAAGGATACAGCATGAATCCTTCAACAGTGTAGATGGGTTTCACTTATGTCTATAGTAGATGGTCACGTGAAGCTGACAAAGCAATGATTTGACTGAATTTAATGAACATTTCTAGGACATCAGTGACTCGATATCCCTTCACTCCTCCATCCAAGGTACTGTGAGTCCTTACCATGTGCCAGGTAACATGCTAGAAGTTAAGTGTGTAAGGATAAACAATACACGAAGAATGGCAAATAATTCAGTGTGGCTGGAGGAGAAAGTACAATACATGGGAACATAAATCAGGAGATTTTTCTATTCACTTCTCCAGCCCACCGCTCAACCAACCAACAATTACAGAATACCTACTATGCATGTGGTTTGGAGCTGTGGACAGAGAATCCAATTCAAGCCCAAATTTGTCTTAAAAAGTAACTTAACTGACTGGAAGGCTGAATATTACCTGTCTAGTAGCTAAAAAAAATCGTCTATATATGAAGAGCCCTTTTTTAACTGAATATTGTCCTTATTGATCCTTATCACCAATCCCCAAAGGAAATATCCCCCATCTAAGTGAGAGCAGACAATCCTTACTCAGCAAGGTTCTTGGCATGTATCGTATTTTCCTTAATGATAAATAATAACTATTAATATTATTACTCTTACATAAGGCCTAATTCTTCCTGCACAAATATGCCACAGAGCCTCATTCTTAAAAATACAGGCCATTCTTTAATTCATTCAATAAGTACTGACTGAACACCAACTATGCAAGGGGCACTGCTTTAAACACTTGGGGGACAGTGGGGGACAAACCAGTTGACGATCCTCCCCCTCAAGGAGCTTACAGTTTTAGTGGGGAGAAGCAGGCAATGAATAATAAACAACAAATACATTATATAGTATGTTAAAAATTGATAAATGCTATGGAAAAAGAAATACAGAAAAGGGGGTTAGGAATGCCAGGCTGAGGGCCAGCTGCACTGCTGAAAAGGATGGTCAAAGAAGTCCTTACTGACAAGGTGACATGTGAGCAAAGATGTGAAGGAGTTAAGGAAGCTAGCTACACAGTTAAGTGGTAGGAGAGCAGAAGAGCCAAGGCAAAGACAGAAGTATCTGAAGAACAGCGGAAGATCAGTGCGGCTGGAGGAGAGTGACTAAAGGGGAGAGCAGGAAGGAATGAGATCCGAGAGGTGGTGAGAGACCAGATTACTTAAGCCATCAGAAGGACTTTGGGTTTTACTCTGAGTGAATAGTGAGCCATTGGAGGGTTCTGAGTAGAAGAGTGATACGAACAAACTTCGATTTTTTTAAAATTTATTCTACTGAAGTATAGTTGATTTATAATGTTGTGTTAATTTCTACTGCACAGCAAAGTGATTCAGTTATGTGTGTGTGTGTGTGTGTGTGCGTGTGTGTGTGTACACACACACATTCTTTTCCATATTCTTTTCCATTATGGTTTTATTATAGGATACTGAATATAATTCCCTGTGCTCTACAGTAGGACCTTGTTGTTTATCCATCCTATATATAATAGTTTGCATCTGCTAATCCCAAACTCCCAATCCATCCCTCCCCCACCCCCCCTCCCTCTTGGCAACCACAAGTCTGTTCGCTATGTCTGAGTCTGTTTCTGTTTCACAGATATGTTCACTTGTGTCGTATTTTAGATTCCACATATGAGTAATATCATATGGTACTTGTCTTTCTCTTTCTGACTTCACTTAGTATGATAATCTCTAGGTCCATCCATGTTGCTGCAAATGGCATTATTTCATTCTTTTTTATGCCTGAGTAATATTCCATTGTACATATATACCACATCTTCTTTACCTACTCATCTGTTTACGGACACATGTTGCTTCCATATCTTGGCTATTATAAACAGTGTTGTGATGAACATTGGGGTGCATGTATCTTTTTTAATTACAGTTTTCATCTTTTCTGGATATATGCCCAGGAGTGGGATTGCTGGATCATGTGGCAACTCTATTGTTAGTTTTTTAAGGAGCCTCCATACTGTTTTCCATAGTGGCTGCACTAACTTATGTTCCCACCAACAGCGTAGGACAGTTCCCTTTTCTCCACACCCTCTCCAGCATTTCTTATTTGTAGACTTTTTAATGATGGCCATTCTGACTGGTGTGAGGTGGTACCTCACTGCAGTTTTTCTTTTTTAACGTCTTTATTGGAGTATAATTGCTTTACAGTGGTGTGTTAGTTTGCGCTTTACAACAAAGTGAATCAGTTATACATGTACATATGTTCCCATATCTCTTCCCTCCTGTGTCTCCCTCCCTCCC
>NC_041234.1:116065994-116075400 GCF_002837175.3 Physeter macrocephalus
GTTCCGTTTTCTCCACACCCTCTCCAGCATTTATTGCTTGTAGATTTTTTGATGATGGCCATTCTGACTGGTGTGAGGTATACCTCACTGGAGTTTTGATTTGCATTTCTCGAATGATTAGTGATGTTGAGCACCCTTTCATGTGTCTGTTGGCAATCTGTATATCTCCTTTGGAGAAATGTCTATTTAGGTCTTTTGCCCATTTTTGGATTGGGTTGTTTGTTTTTTGTTATTGAGCTGCATGAGTTGCTTATAAATTTTGGAGATTAATCCTTTGTCAATTGCTTCATTTGCAACTATTTTCTCCCACTCTGGGGGTTGTCTTTTGGTCTTGTTTATGGTAACCTTTGCTGTGCAAAAGCTTTTAAGTTTCATTAGGTCCCAGACCTAAATAGACATTTTTTCCAAAGAAGACGTACAGATGGTCAACAGGCACATGAAAAGATGCTCAGCATCACTAATTATTAGAGAAATGCAAATCAAAACTACACCAGAGACAGGCGCGGAAGTGTAGTTTTCATTTGCATTTCTCTAATAATTAGTGATGCTGAGCATCTTTTCATGTGCCTGTTGGCCATCTGTACGTCTTCTTTGGAAAAAATGTCTATTTAGGTCTCCTACCCATTTTTCGATTGGGTTGTTTGTTTTTTTTGTTATTGAGTCGTCTGAGTGAACAGACTTAGATTTTTAAAGGACCATTCTGGTATTAACGTTTAGGATAAATTGAAGAATAGGGGAAAAGCAGGGAGACCATTAATAGTCTATTGTAGTCATCCAGGAAGAAGACAGTGGTGGCTTGGACAAGAGTAGTAAAAGTGGAGGTGGTAAAAAATGGTGAGATTCTACATATATGTTGAAGGTAGAGTCAACAGAATTTCCTGAATGACTGGATGTGGACTATGAGAGAGAGAATTCAAGAAATAATCCTTAAGTTTTAGGCTTGGGAGACTGGAAAGATGGAGTTGCTCTCAATGGAGAAAAGGAAGGCTGTTGGAAGAACAGGTTTAGTGGTGGAAACAATCAATCAGGTCTGGACATGTTGAATTTCTGATCTCTGTTAGTCAACCATTTGGAAATATTAAGTAGAAAACTGAGTCTGGAGTTTAAGAGATGTATAGGCTACAGTCATTCCTTCAGTCAATGTATTTTGCTATGGCAGCCCCAGCCAACCAATCCTGGGGGACTACCTGTCTATCCCTCTTGTGGAAGGTACTGGCTCACCTGATGTCTTCTAGGTTACTTCATTCTGTTGCCAGATTAGGGGGTCGGTAAATGCTGGATCGAGGTTGCCTTCTGCTGTTTGGTGGGGAAGAGGTGGGATGCTGGGGTCCATAGAACCACTTTGTGTTTTTTTTCTTGCCAATTTTCTCCTATGTTTGCAAGTGTCCATGGGTTGTCCATTGCATGATTTCTATGGTCGTTCTTAGCAGAGAGGAGCAGGAAGAAACCATCTTGTCCAGAATGAAGTCTAAATACAATCATCTACTTAGCCAAAGAATGTGTTCACAGAAAAGTAAAGACAAGTTGGATGTCTCCCAGTGCCCACAGTACCTATCCACAGTTGGGCATCTAGTGGAGGCTCAATAAACACCCATTGTTTTAAAATTGAACTGAATGTCAGTAAATGACTCTTGTGACTTTCTGTAGCCCACTCCCCTAACACCCCAATTGTTCTTTCACCTGTAGTTATTTAACCCTAAACATAAGCTCAGTCTCAACCAAGGCTTTGGGACCATGTAATTGACAATTTATGCTGATCAGGAAATGTAAAGAGCTATATGCCAGTAACTGGATACGAGTAACTTTGCCTTTGATCTTGTTTTAATCTTGTACCCTGGTTGTAGTAGCTGAGACCTTATACTCCCATTTTAGCAATTGGGCTCTGTCCAATTCTGCATAACTCCTGTGGGCCATCTTAATCCAATGATGTTTACCCCGATTTCTTTCCCACTGGGGTCTTGTTTTGGTGTAAGGTCTTCAGACCTTGGGGCAGTATCCTGACTACTGAAGCACCATAATCAGGCCTGCCTGTCTGCCTGTCTGAACACCTACCTCATGCTTCCTGTCATACTTTCCACCTGACACGCTCTGCCTAATGTCAAAATGCCTGCCTGCTTCTGGTCCAGCCTGAGGCCAACCTCCTGGTAACTGCTTTCTGCTAAGACTTACACTAGGCACGTACCCCCAGAGACCAGTAGAACTAGGGGTAGATTTGCCTGATAAATATGGGATGCCTAGTTAAATCTGAATTTGAGAAAAACATTTTTTTAGCGTATGTATGTCACAAATAATGCATGGAACATACTTATACTAAAACCTTATTTATTTAAAATTCAAATCTAACTGGGCATTCTGTGTTTTTATTTGCAAAATCTGCAACTCTAGCTGGGGCTATGAAAACTAGAGCTCCGGGGTGCTTAATAACATTTTTATTCAAATGTGTTATTCTCTTCAATTTTTAATGCGAGATTTTATCTATTCCAGTTGGTAATAAGAAGCTAAATCACCATGCAAGTAGATTTAAAATAATGTTTTCATTTTCCTTCTGAAAAGAAATAAAACTGAAAAATAGACAACTGCTTGTGTTCTTTTAGGTATTCATCAATGAGCTCATTGTGGGTAACAGGATAAGCAGAATTACATATGGTTCCCAAGTGAAAATTGAAAATCAATGAAAGAATATGAAGACTGAAGTTTGACATCACCATGTAGGCAAACCTTGTAGAGAGATGCTCTATATAACTAGTCAGGTTCATTTCATTTAACATAGCAATCTTATTGATTAGAGGATCAGGTGGGGTACATTAATGTCACCTCATCATTATAGTCCTAAAAAGCTAGATGTGCACATATTTGGGGCAAAACAAGCTAAACTTATAGCTCAGATTCCAACCTGGAAAGAGATCAAGGGCTATATAGACTTTTCCCAAAGACAATGGCCCATGAGGCTGTGACATAATGACCTTCATCAAAAAGGCCTGAACATATCATCCTTCTCTTTTATAAATGTCAGAGAGTAGCTGGCAGAAAAAGCATTTCACTTTTGTAAGATGGAGAATTGTTGTTTAAAAATTCACAGCAATTATTTTCCTTTATCCAGAGTTAGAGGGCATTCACCTTTAAAACAGATTTCCTTTTTCAGGGAGAAAACAATTCTTGCAATATCCCCTTTAAGTTATGCAAATGTAAAACAAGCACTCCATCATTGTTCTTAGATAAGGATGCGATTGGCTACTGCCATAGAGTAGGGGAGATGGACTTGACAATGGCTTTGGCTTTCAATAGTCTTACTGAGAGATAGTAGATACTGCCCCTCTTATTCCCATGCATACTGATTTGCACCCATAAGTTTATGTAGGAACCAAGGATCATTATGGCAGAAGGTGGAGGAGAATTTCTACCTCCTACCACCCTGTAGTTCAAAAATAGTAAAGCCAATCGATGGCTGAGGTGGCCCCAACTGAGGCCAGATGGCAGAAGACAAAAGAGATTCCTGGGAGAGAGAAGAAAATCTGGACTAGTGACCCACGTGTGACACTGGAAGCCAAGCTAGTTCTGGTTGGGTGGTGGTTGATGTATCAGCATTTGCTGGCTTATCTTTATTAGTGTTAGAGTTGTACATTAGGAAAAACAGCTGAGGGGTGCGTGCATGTGCCCGTGAGAGATTTCCACAAGTTCTATCTCTCGAGGCCCGTGCCAATTAAGACACAGAACGCCCAGGGCTTCTGTGTCTTAAGAAGACCAGGAGGAGGAGCACAGTATCTTTTATTCCAAGGTTCCAGTGTTATGGTAGAGGCAACAGCAGTGCCGGCGGTGGGAATCAGGGCTGAGTTTCTGTAGAGATCCTACACCTTCGGTGTAGAAGAGCAGCGGCAATGAGAACGTTTCTTCGCACAGTTTGTTTGTTTAATCTTCAGCAACAAATAAGGACATTCAGGACTAACCCTTTAAACTGAGAACCTCTGGGAACCCTGGGACTTGCAATGGGACAAGTCCCGGGGAAGGGTGTAGAAAGATCAGACTGCTTGAGTGTTTGCGTGGGTAGGGGTTCAGGGTCATGATAATCTAAGGACAAAATAGGAAAGAAAAGGCAAAGTGCACTTATCTGGGAGCCACAGACAGGTGAGGTCAGGGCTCTACGACTGTTCTGGATGTCTTACTTTTCTAGAGGGTAGAACCCTTTATTCCATGGCCCCTTCAATTCCACTCTCCCACCTGGCATATCATGGGCAGTGCTTATCTCCCTAACGAAGATATCCTATACTTGGCTTTGCTACACAAAAGGGTAATTTAAATGATCAAAAGAATCTTAGAGGAGGGTTGACTTATGAGAAGAGATTCAAATATGTTCAGATTCTTTGTATAAAAGGAAGAAGATTGAGAAGGGGTAGGTCCAAAATCTATAAAACTGTAATATGGACAGAGTAAGCCTAGACTGGTTAACAAAATCACAGAATATCAGAATTACAGGACAACATTACTCTCCCTACCCTCACTCCATCCTAAAACTTTAAAGTGGTAATTTTAGAAAACACAGAGTTTCCTCTGTTTAGCAAGTAGTAAGTAGTATATCCAGCAGAGAGTGACAACGCTGAGTTGTGGGGGTTTTTTTTTAATCCCAGTTGATGGCATAACTCTGTTCCAAAAGAGATTCCCTTAATTTGCAGGTCCTTTTTCCAGGCTTAGTAGGAGTGTGGTGATTGATTACTGGTGACTTCTATGGTTGGGCATCAGCTCGAGCTGCAGTAATGATACCACTATTCACCACCCTTGACCAAAGTGTTAGGTCAGATTCAGCATGGAATTTCCCAAGTTCTTAGGAATCTGTATAATTTCAGATGTGTTCGTTTCATATATGATAATTTTTAAATGCACTGGGATTACATTTAATGAACCACTGAGGGGGAATAAAAAGATGTAGGAACTATAGATTTAGAAAGGAAAATTTTGCCTATATAGAGCTACCTTGCAAAGATTTTAAAAAAGACCTTCTCCCAGAGATTTTTTTTTAAAAACAAAAATAAAGCTGAGTTCTTTTTACTTGACACACCATTGAAGAAATTTCCTAAGGAGTTCCTTGAGGTATAAAAATCAGGAGACTAAGTAGGAGAAAGAGGCTCATGATGGTTATGCTAACACAGGAGTGAAAAGTTGCTCTTTGATGAGTCTACAGGTCTGTGTATGGGACTTAAAATAAGTCTCATTTTCATGGGTGAGGAAAGAGCCTTCATGTATAGATCCAGTACAAACTGGGTTTGGCAAACAGGGGTAATTCTAGGTTCACGGTCTTTAATCAGCAAGCTTTTTGTTTCTGGTTAGGACCAGCTGTGGTGAAAGCCAGAATTCCATTTTGATCATGCCTAGGTAAGCACTGCAGTAAGGAACTGTCCTGCTCCTTTCCTGAGTGCCCATTTGGTGAGATGAACCTGTCTCTTCTCCATCAAATACAAATGCTCATTGTGACAAGGTTCTTTCCAGTGCAAAGCGCTTTCTAATGCAAAGCAAAATCCACGGCTCCTTTGATCCTCTGACTTTCAATCTGAGTCAAAATAGGTTTGAGTGCAAAGCGTCTGGGTGAAGTAGTATCTGTGAGGCTGACTTGTGTCCAGAACAAGTTGGGTCAGTGCCCAGGTTCCCTGAGCTATCTACAGCCCTGAGGATTTGCCCAGCCGGATTCACCCCACCCAAAAGTAAGATAAATTTTTTTCCTCTTATTCCTCAATAGGTGCCTATACCCTTAGCATAATTTGCATTCCTTTCTGCATGGCAGTAGGAATAGAGTGGATCCCACCTAAGGAGAGAAACTCCAAACCACCAGGACAAGGTCATGTCCACTGCCATCGGGACAGGAGCTCTGGGAACTATATTCCTAGGAAGAGCGGTTAAGGTAAGTCTAATGGAACAAAGGCAGGAAGTCGGGGAGGAAGTCCTGGTTCAGGAGGACTGAGGACAAGGTGTGGTAGACTGGATAACTGATTCCCAAGGACTTGCCCTTCTCTCCCCCTTAAAAGGATTATACACCCCACCCATAGAGCCAAGTGACTTTCAGTGCCTTATGTGGGAGGTGCATACTTTCTCACCCCGTTGATATTGTACTTGCCCGACATCAATATGGCATGTACGTGGACATGGCATATATCACATCTGAGAAGAAGTCTTAAACTAAACTGCATGGTGTGGCTCTGATTCTTGTTCTTTTCCCTTGGCCATGAATGTAGCACATCACCAACAAGGAGTGCTCCTTCAGCCTGGGTCCTAGAATGAGAAAAAGCATGAAGCCATCTCATAGCCAGGAGCAGACACAGACCCACCAGCATGTAAGATGAGCAAGAAATAAATCATTGCTATAAGCCACCAAGAGTTTGGAGCTGTTTGTTACCACAACAGAGCTGACTAACACACAATGTATACCTAGGCTGTGTCCAGAGGCAAGGTGGGAGGGCAGAAGAGGGGACGTGGGAGATGAGTATGTTACAATCGTTTTTTCTCAAATCCCAGGATCCACTTAGGGAAATTCTGTGCCCTTGTATCATGGAAAGGCATAAGACCTTTCATTGCTCTCCCAGAACCCATGGGTCTTTACCATGTCTCTGGGGGATCTAGTATTCATTCTTCAGGGGTCATTCCCTGTTCCGTGGGCCTCGTAGATGGGAAAATTCATGCCAGTAGAGCTCTACAAGAATGGATTTTTTTTCTCCTCCTACTACTATCTTCACTGCAATTATGGAAAATCAGAGCAGAGTTGTTTTAGTAGTGGGAAAATGATGCGGTTACACAGCATAATATCTCCAGTGATTTATTAAAGTTCATTTAAATATTTACTACCTCACAACACTTCCTTGCATCATTATCACTAGAACATGCTATATTTTTAAAAAATACTTAGCAGTAGAAGCAGGTGAGCAGATGTTCTCAAGCTGTTACCAACAACCAGTGGCCAATCAGTGTAATACAAGTCAGCTAAATTTGACCTTATGCAAAAGGAGCTTCATGTGAACAAAGACCCTTTTTCTTTCTAACAACATCTCCTCTCCTCTTTCCATTTCTCACTCGGGTGCTTCCACATATGAAGCTATCATGTATTAACTACCAATTGTACGCCAGGCAATTTACGTATGTGATTTCTAATCTTTACAACAACCCTTCAAGGTAGGCAGTTGTTATTCCCAATTCACAGACAGTAATGTACCGTATAAGCTTCCTACTGCTGCTGTAACAAATCACCACAAATTGAACAGCTTAAAACAACATCCATTTATTATCTCACAGTTCTGCAGATCAGAATCCAGTTGTGGCATGGCTGAACTGGGTCCTCTACTTAGGGTCTCACAGGTTGAAGTCACCGTGTGGGCAGGGCTGGCCTCTATTCTGGAGGCTCTGGGGGGTGGGGGGAATCGGCGTCCAAGCTCCTTCAGGTTGCTGGCAGGATTCAGTTCCTTGCGGTTGTAGGTCTGAGATCCCCATTTCCTTGCTGACTGTCAGTCAGGAACCTCTCTCAGCTCCTTAAGGCCCCTGCATTCCTCATTGCATTGCGCCTCCATCTTCAAACCAGCAAAGCGGAGTCCAGTCCCTCTCACTCTTTGAATCTCTCAGACTTCCCCTTCCGCCAAGTGTCTCTTGCCTCCCATTTCCCTGCATCTCTCAGACTTCAGCTGGAAAAAGTTTTCTGCGTTTAAGGGCTCTTGTGATTAGATTGGGCCCACCTGCACAGCCTGGACATGCTCTCATCTAAAAGTCCATAACCTTAATCACATCTGCAAAGTCAACTTCACCATGCAAGGTAACAGAGTCACAGATTAGGATGTGGGCACCTTTGCGGGGGCATTATTCTGCAACTAGATTACCCCAGATCACATATTTAGCAAGTGACAGAGGTCGACGCGAACCAGGTCTATTTGGCGTTAAGGCCCAAGCTTTTCCCACGAGTCCACCCTGCCTTTCTAGTATGTTTAATTTGTTGGAGTATATAATAAATGAGAAAACAGAGGAGGAAAATGTCTTAAAGCAGAAATGCATTTAGTAAATAAAGTCTGTTTCCAATTTTCAACATGATTTATACCTTTGGAATAAAGTACTCAAAATAGTCAAAGTTGCAAATAAATCAATGTTGTTTCACTCCATATTCCGAAGGAGCAGTGAGAGTGTATATTAAATATACATATACTTTTCGCAATAAATAGAGATGAAAATCGCCAGAATCGTTTCGCTATTTCATCCAAGACTGAGTACGCTTTTTCCTGGGAGAATTGAAATCTCCGGAAACACAAAACACTGTGAGATCCACTACCACTAGGGGGCAGCAGAGCGTTTCGAGCCACCAGGCCCAAACCGCCCCCAGTCACCGGGGGTAACCCAGGCCCCACGCTGCTTCCCAGAAACGGGCACAATAGCTTCCTGGCAGGAGCACGGTTTGTTTTTCCTCTTACCATACGCCTGAATGTAGTACCCACACTTATCTGGATCCAGGCACGGACAGAGCCTTGTCAGAGTGAAATGTTGTAATGTAGGGCAGAATGATGACAAATCACTTTTGGAGTTGAATCTGCCTATCACTAAAGCCCAAGCACAGACAACAGGCACACCTAAAGTAGGTGCTTCAGAAGGGCTTGCTAAAAAAAAAAAAAAAAAAAAAAAACAAAAAAAAAAACTTGCTTACAGCCTCACCAATGAATTCCCATTTCCAGTGATGATTTATTCATTTATTTATTCAACATTAGGTATTTTGATATGGCCATCACTGAGCAAGGCCATTGGAGGTACAGCAATGCTTCTAATGGCCTTTGCTCTCAAAAAGCTCATGGTCTAGCTGGGGAATTCCTTTTTTTTTTTTTAATAAATTTTATGTATTTATTTATTTATTTTTGTCCGCATTGGGTCTTCATTGCTGCGCGCGGGCTTTCGCTAGTTGCAGCAAGCAGGGGCTGCTCTTCATTGCGGTGTGCGGGCTTCTCACTGTGGTGGCTTCTCTTGTTGCGGAGCACGGGCTCTAGGCGTACGGGCTTCAGTAGTTGTGGCACGTGTTCTCTAGAGTGCAGGCTCAGTAGTTGTGCCGCACGGGCTTAGTTGCTCCGCGGCATGTGGGATCTTCCCGGACCAGGGCTCGAACCCGTGTCCCCTGCATTGGCAGGCGGATTCTTAACCACTGCGCCACCAGGGAAGCCCTAGTTGGGGAATTCTAAGCCATATAAAAGGATAAGAATGACTTGCCCAAAGCAGGAATTAGTAGATATCTTCTGAATAAATAATAATTGTTAGATTCTTACTGAGAACATGTGAAAAGATGCTCAACATCATTAGCCATTAGAGAAATGCAAATCAAAACAACAATGAGGGGCTTCCCTGGTGGCGCAGTGGTTGCGCGTCCGCCTGCCGATGCAGGGGAACCGGGTTCGCGCCCCGGTCCGGG
>NC_041234.1:116075434-116111179 GCF_002837175.3 Physeter macrocephalus
CGCCTGCCGATGCAGGGGACACGGGTTCGTGCCCCGGTCCGGGAGGATCCCACATGCCGCGGAGCGGCTGGGCCCGTGAGCCATGGCCGCCGAGCCTGCGCGTCCGGAGCCTGTGCTCCGCAACGGGAGAGGCCGCAGCAGAGGGAGGCCCGCATACCACAAAAAAAAAAAAAAAAAAAACAATGAGATACCACTTAACACCCATCAATATGGCTATAATTTCAAAAAATGGAAAATAACAAGTGTTAGCAAGAACGTAGAGAAACAGTAGTCTTCAAACATTGCTGGCGGGATTGTAAAATGATGCAGCCACTTTGGAATATAGTTTACCAGTTCCTCGAAAGATTAAACATCGAGTTACCATACGACCTAGCAATTCCAGGAATTTTTTAAAGTTCATTTAGTGGAGTATATGGAATAATGCAGTATATACACTCCTCGGTTTAAATACCCAAAAGAATTGAAAAGAGGCATTCAAACAAAAATTTGTACATGAATGTTCATAGCAGCATTATTCATGATAGCCAAAAAGTAGAAACAACCCAAATGTCTATCAACTGATGGATGTATAAACAAAGGTAGGATAGTCATATAATGAAATGTGATTCTGCAAATAAAGGGATGAAGTATTGACACATACTACAACATGGATGAACCCTGAACACATTATGCTAAGGGAAATAAGTCTGACACAAAAATAGAAGTATTGTATGATTCCATTTGTATAAAATACCCAAATAAGCAAATCTATAGACTCTGAAAGTATCAATAGATTACTGTCTGCCTAGGGCTGGAGCTGCTGGGAGAATTGGAAGGTGACAGTTATTTGGGGTAATGAAAATATTCTAAGTTTATATCACAGTGATGGTTTACAGCTCTGTGAATATACTAAAAACCAGTGAAACGTACACTTTAAAAGGATGAATTCTGCGGTCTGTGAATTATATCTCAAATAAAACTACTCTTTAAAATATCTTATTGAACTCTTCTTATGAGCCAGGAACGTTGCTAAATTATTGACATGCATTATTTCATTTAAGTCTGACCATAACTTTATGAGGAGGTGCCACATCCCATTTTACAGTTAAGAAAGCTGCAGCTAATCAGCAGTGGAGCTAGGATTTGAACCCAGTTAGCCTGGCACCAGAGCCCTCTCTCTTATCCTCGGTGCTGGACCGAACGAACTATCGTGGTCAGAGAGGCAACTTGGTGACACAATGTGGGGGGGGGGGGGCTGGGTCCAGACACAGATGGGAGCTCTATTGGAAGGCACTTGAGAAGCAATGGAAGGGGCCATGTAATCTGCTCCTGCCCCCAACCAAAGGCCGTGTGACCTGTAGGTGTCAAAGACTTGTAACCTCTCTGAGCCCACGAAGGGAACATAAATATTCAGAAGCCCTCCTGCCTCTCTCTCAGAGTTGTTAATAGCACCCAAGAAGATAATAACTGTTGTCGCTCCTGGAACCTGGAAGACGTTGCGCATATGTTAGAGATTATTACTTTCACTGCTTCAAATACTTTTATACAGAAGTCTGGAACCGTGTGCACAAAAATGTATGTATAACAATAGTCACTGAAGCATTGTTAGTCAGAGCAAAATATGTGGATACAACCTGAGTGTCTGTCAACAGGGGAATGATTAAGTAAATTATGATGTATCCACAATATGGAATGCTGTGTTCACTGAGGTGGAGTTTTGTATATACCGACATGATAAAATAAGTGATGGAGTAAGATTGCAAAGGTACATGTGTGCTACTATCCTATTTCAGTTTTTTGGTTTTTTTTTTTTTTTGTGGTACGCGGGCCTCTCACTGCTGTGGTCCCTCCCATCGCGGAGCACAGGCTCCGGACGCGCAGGCTCGGCGGCCACGGCTCACGGGCCCAGCCGCTCCGCGGCACGTGGGATCCTCCCGGACCGGGGCACGAGCCCGCGTCCCCTGCATCGGCAGGCGGATTCTCAAGCACTGCGCCACCAGGGAAGCCCCCTATTTCAGTTTTTTTTAAAAACTATACAAATGATTTCACTCTTGATCTAGCTAGTGGTTACACAGGTGTATACGAATGTTTTTAAAAGACAATATACTTAATACTTGTGTACCTTTCTTTATATATATAAAAGTTTTTAAGTATACTCTCAAACTGTCAACAGAGGTTACTCTCGTGGAGTTAGATTGGGGAGGGGGCGGAACGAAAGGGACTTTCATATAATTTTATATGCTTCTACCTGGTTTTGAGTTTTTCAAACTAGACACTTTTTTTTGTGCTATTTTTAAAAATAAAGTTCTTTAAAAATAGCCAGGAATCTAAATCCTGAATTCCATTTGAGCAAATTCAGAGAGTACCTCCCCTCAGACACTTTCTCCAAAGGGCAAAATCCTCAGCTAGATGTAGGAGACGCATGTGTTTATAAAGCAGCTAAAGAAGCCACTCATTCTGATGGCTACCAGGCACACTTAATGGTGGTCTCTGACGTCAAAGTGCCCCTTTTCAAAGGGCCTCTGTTCACAAGCCATCAGACTGTGGTAGTACCTTCAAGTACCTGCCTCTCCTAAGTATTCAAATGAGTAGTTACATCTGCCTAGAGGAAACCACAACTTGTATCCAGATCTCCAGTGGGTTTACAAAACTCCTAACAGGCCAGACATCTTTCAAGTTAGTGGTAAGCTGGGGTATGGCCAAAGGCTACAGAACAAACAAGACATCAAAGTGACTTCTGTCCACTGGAAACCACTAATGAAGCACCATTTTTGGAGGCCATCCTCTGATCTCCTTCCAGGACTGCAAAAGAGTATTGGCTTCATTTGAGTGCTTGGCAAATAATCACTAGTGGGGCTCTGACAGGGTCTGCATTTTACCAAATACTGACATCTGCTCAAATGAAGAGGACAAGCGATTCCTGAAAAGTTCTCCTTTCTTTGCCCTTAACATAAATTGCTTATGTGGTAAAATCAACCCTGGACTAGAGTCAACCTTTGGGGTGAGTCTGGGCTCTACCACACTCCAGCTGTACACTTTGGGCAAGTTCTTCATCTGCCCAAGCATCAGCTTCCTGTGGTGTTTAGTGGAGATGAAGCCATATGGGGTTGCTGAGGAGCACAGATGATATTTGTGAAGGTGTTTTACACTGGAAGGACTTTCACTGTAACAGCAGAAACTTCCTGCATGATAGGATTATAATTTTTTCCTTCATTATGTTCATCTATACTTCAAAGATTTCTACAGAAAGCTAGAGGAAAAAAATAACATGTTCTTATAAATTACAATACAAACAGTAGAAGTTGTTTCTATTTAATGAATTGGAGTAGGGAATCCAATGAAATTGTCTTGAGGTGAGGCTGGTTTGGGTAGGGGAGACCCACTAGTCACACAACCTTGAATGAATTGGTTTAGCTCAGGTTTCCTCAATTTTAGCATCTGTAAAACAGTGATAATAAGCTCTACCTAAAACTAATATTCTGTGATGAGTAAACACGTGTGAAAGCATCTAGCACAAGGCCTGACCCATAGTAGATGGTCAATATGTCTGTTCTCTACACTCAGAAGGAAGAAAGGAAGAAAGGAAAGAAGGAGTTTAGCTCCATAAATCCAACCAACCTTAGTGTAACTACTTTTTAATTAATAGAGAGGGCTCTAATTGAGAAAGTGTGAAGCATTCTAAATCTCTCAGATAAAAATATGTGTCATCTATTTCTTGTCTCTAGGAAAAGCGAAATCAATACTTGAATTAATGGGAGAAATTAAATGGCTGCAGAAATAGTTTTTGAATTTAACAAGTTTCAACAAGAAAGTAGTTGGTAAGTGATGATACAGAGAGCAACAGAGCACTTGCCTTTAAAACATTCTTCACAAAAGTTCAGAAAGAAAAATCAGGGCTTCCCTGGTGGCGCAGTGGTTGAGAGTCCGCCTGCCGATGCAGGGGACACGGGTTCGTGCCCCGGCCGGGAAGATCCCACGTGCCGCGGAGCGGCTGGGCCCGTGAGCCGTGGCCGCCGAGCCTGCGCGTCCGGAGCCTGTGCTCCGCGACGGGAGAGGCCACGGCAGTGAGAGGCCCGCGTACCACAAAAAAGAAAAAGAAGAAAGAAAAATCAATCCATCTATTGCCTGGTAGGAACACTGGCAGATTAGCAAAGCTAATAGACCTGGGGTACACCCAGGCACCATTTCTCACCAAAAAGTCAAGTCACCTAAGGAAATGTGATTTAAAAAAAAAAAAAAAAAAAGCTAACAGATTAGCAGTTCGAGTACAAAGCTGACTGGGTTTAGTCTCTGTGGCTGGTTAGCACATAAAATCCTAGACTGTCATCACTGAACGAGCCACGGAGATGCAGTCCACGAACCACCTCACCTCACGTCAGAGATGGGGGAATGAGATCCAGAGAAAGGAAAGTGGCCTACTCAAGGCCCTTGAGCTAGTCAGGAGAGCTGGGACGCCAGCCCAGAACTCCACACTCACAGCTCGCTCCTTTTCAAACCTACTATTTGGAGATTTATGTCCGTCCAGCACCAAAGGATGAAGAGAACACGTGCCTTCAATTATTCTCAAGGTTATTAGAAGGAAGATGACTTCACTGATGCTCCCCTCCACATGCCCCTGCCATTTACTTCTTGGAAGCCTCTCACTGTGATGCGATGTCCCAGGGCTGAGCCCTGCCCCCCAATAATGCTGCCTGACACTCATTGACTCAACACATACTGCCTGATCACCTACTCCCCTGAAGTGCCTGCTTTGCGGGGCATTTCAACCCAAAAGTCCAAGGGCAAAACAAAGGCAGAAATGGAAAAGCAAATTGCAAAGTCAACAGCCCAAGAAGATCAGGGGCAGGATACAATCCGGTGAGTTGAGGAAGTGGTTCAGAACTAAGCCTGGGAGGGTGAGTGTGGTCTGAAACGGTCCTCATGCTCAGCGGTTAGTGTGCGCCTTAGTGAAGATGGTGGGGCTCAAAGGAGGCAAGTGGGCCCAGACATAACGCCTCCCTCACGAGCTGCTGCGGATCTGTGCATCGCACAGGTGTGTGGAACTAAGGGTAACCTTGGAAAATGAGAACTTTACAGTAGCCGATTTCTCATCTTGCTCTAATTTCAGTAATGTTATACGTGAGACACCCCTGAAAGTTACATGTGTGTTTATTTCACCCTGATAATGGGGAAAACAAATCATATGAACCATACGTTGGTTTAAAATGTCCTGGTCATTGAGGTCTGGCCACCAAAGCTTGGCTTCTTCATATTACTTAAATCAGTCTCTCTGTGCAAGATAAAGTGGCTGAGCTAACAACAGTTAGACGCCCACTTCCCTGAGCAGGTCTTGGGCATAAATATGCCAGCGAGAAAGAGACATCTGTTTCTTGCTTAACTATCTCAGGTGACATGGACCACTGAGAAGCAGGAGGAGTGTGGGCCCCGTCAGAGATCTGAATCATAATCGCCAAGTGATAGGTAGTTTCCCCCAAGAAGGAGGGTGCTAAGCAGAATGCATAATAGATACCCTCTATGCCCTCCCTACTCCTGGTCTGGTCCACAGGCCAGCAGCCTCGGTATCACCTGGGAGCTTGTTAGAAATGCATTTTGTCAAGATCCCTTGGTGATTTCTATGCCTATTAAAGTCTGAGAAGCCCTGGTCTAATAAATAATAATGATAAGAATGAGAGCAACTAACATTTATTTAGTGCTTATTGCTGCTGGGCTCTCTGATAAGTGATTTACACACATTTTCCTGTGGTGAAATGGGCTTCCCTAAATGCCAGAGAGCTACAGGCAGAGAAACTGCCCAGGAACCCCTGAGAACCAATTCTGTGTTTTAAGCCAGGTTTGAAAAGGTGTTGCCTGGTGCTGGCCTGAGGACCTGGAAAAGCCAGATGACTCCAAACCTTCCTTGAAATGGGCAAATTTAGTGTGTCGACTGTTTAAGTCAGTTCTTTGGGAATGGTGGCATAACCCCCAGATATAAAAGGACTGTGATTCAGCATAATCTTGGAAGTTCTAGCCAGCGCAATAAGGAAAGAAAAGGAAATAATAGGCCTATAGATCTTAAAGGATGAAATAAAACTTGCCCTATTTGCAAATGATATGACAGTCTATATAGAAAATCCCAAGGAATCTACAAATGAATCAGGAACTTAACCTAACTGTACTTCAAACAAAGGTAGTTTTGTGGTTTTTCCCAGACTCCACAGCCCTCCTAGAAAGGTTGCCAACAACACTCTGGAGATACACGTGCTATTATCACCCCAATTTTTCAGATAAGTAAAATGATCTTATGAATAGCAAGGAGATTACCCAAGGATACATAGCTATTGGGAGTGACAGTCAAGATTCTAACCCAGCTCTACTCCAGAGTCTGTGCTCTTAACCACCTGACACAGTTTTAGTCAATCTTTGTTTTTCACAGAGACATAAAAAAAGAAGTTTGAATTACATTACAGTATCTCAGATCCTGGGGTTTTTTGAAACTTTAATGGGAAAAGAGAGGGTTACAACAAGATCTACCTCATGAAGGCTATACTTGAAAAGAATAATGATCAAAACATCAGACTCCTCCCCCACCTCCTCGCCAAAAAAAGTTATTGTACCACTGTGTCTTACCAAGAAATTTGAGTCTAGGAATATTAGAGCAGGAAGGCCCTCCAGGGTCATTTAGTCCATCTTCAATTCACAAACAGGGCAACAGGCCTAGAGCAGGGCAGATCGCCCTGCATGGTTAATAAGGCCCCATACACGGCACAGTGCTCTGTCTATGCTTATCCTCCACGTGCACGCCACAAGGCAAGTCACCACCAGATTCCAATTGTATGCTTAAACAACAATTCCTGGAATAGTGCGTCCTAGGAGTCTAAAAGCTCTTGCATATGTTGAGCTGAAATTCTGCTTCCCTCTAATTCCCTCCCCATCACCCCAGGTTTGACTCTCTGGAGACATATTCAGACATTCTTCAGACATTCCAATTTTAAAGCCAGGAAAATATCTGAGTTTGGGATATAAATTTAGCTGTCTTATGCCTCTCATGTGCTCATTTCCTCATAATTCCTGCAACTTTAATTTATGCTGCATAATGGCAGCTTATGCTGTCTGCTTTTCTATGGCCCAGCTGATGCTTTCTTGGTCTCCAGTGACCAGTGTAATGCAATCTGACTCAGTTGGCCTGTGAGCAAGGCAGGCTGGAAAATCAGTTCTTTCCAGCAGGTACAATACATGTGTGGAGCCCCCGAGGAACACCTCCAAAACTGCAAAGTGAACAAAGCTCTAGGTCCCCAAAATGCAGGAGTTACTCGGGAAAGAGAGGAATGCTTGCAGGGACTGGTTCTCTTTTGTACAAGCTCATTTTCCACTGCCTTTTGCACTCGATCTGTGTAGAAAAAGCCTCTTAAGGTACCTTATCAAGCTGAGGTTTCTGCCTCAAGACAGATACACGTATGGAGTTTTAGAGGTCTGCCATCGTGCTCTAAATGTGCCTTACTGAAATTCAAGGCAAACCCATTACCTCATCTTGGCCACAGAATCCAGAACCTGTGAGTGGAAGGGAACAAGGAAGGCAATGTCCACTTGAACCTCCCACCCAATGCAGGATTTTTACCTACAGAATCTCCAGTAAGCATCCATTAGGCCCAACTCCTGTCCTCCCTCCAGCCTCACCCCATCTCTCCTTTCTCAGAATACAAGGGCTTGAGAGGCTAAAAGGATCAAGGAAAGGCCATATGGAGGTAAGATATTTTACCCTCTCAGTTTTCCAATGCTTCCCCTTCCTCTTTAGCCACACTTCCCAAAAGAACACTCCATTCTTGGGACTTCCCTGGTGGCGCAGTGGTTAGGACTCTGCCTGTCAATGCAGGGGGCACAGGTTAGAGCTTCGAGCCCTGGTCCGGGAAGATCCCACATGCCGTGGAGCAACTAAGTCCATGTGCCATAACTACTGAGCCTGTGCTCTAGAGCCTGCAGGCCACAACTACTGAGCCCACGTGCCACAACTACTGAAGCCCGTGCACCTAGAGCCTGTGCTCCGCAACAAGAGAAGCCACCACAATGAACAGTAGCCCCCGCTCGCCGCAACCAGAGAAAGCCCGCGCACAGCAACGAAGACCCAACGCAGCCATAAATAAATAAATTGAGAGCCCGCCTGCCGATGCAGGGGACGCGGGTTCGTGCCCCGGTCCGGGAGGATCCCACGTGCCGCGGAGCGGCTGGACCCGTGAGCCGTGGCCGCCGAGCCTGCGCGTCCGGGGCCTGTGCCCCGCAACGGGAGAGGCCACAGCAGTGAGAGGCCCGCGTACCGCAAAAAAAAACAAAAACAAAAACAAAACAAAAAAAAAAACACTCCACTCTTTCTACCTCCACTAATTTCTAAACTTCTAGAAGCCTGGCTTCTGCCCCTACCTTGTTTCCAAGACTTGTCTTCGAAGTCTACCAGTGAACTCCTGAACGCAAAACCCAAAGTTATTTTCCTATTCCTCAACAACCCAGACACTTGTGCAGCTCTGACACTGCTGACAACACTCTCTTTCTTGAATCTCTTCTTTTAGCTTCTGGAACAGTCCACACTTTTGCTTTCCTTTTCCCCTCCAGGGCCACTTCCCTGTATTTTCATTGTTTCCTCTTTCCCTCTAAGTGCAAATGTGGCTGTACTCGAACACTCTCCTAGCACACTCAATTCCTCCTTGGCTTTACAAATCCCTTCCATGTAGATAAGTGTTTATAATTCCTAATCTCCAGGCCAGATCTCTTTTTTGAACTCCAAACTCATACCTATTAGAGATTTCCACCTGAATAACACACTGACATATCAAACTCAACATGTCCAAATCCATACTTGTCTTAGCTTTACCTCTGAAATCTGATGGTCTCACCATGACACTGATCTCGGTTCACAACACTAACATCATCTAGTGGCTCAGGAATAAAACCCCAGTCATCGAACTCTACTTATTTCATCTCTTACTTTGCAACTGTTGTCAAGTAGAGTTGATTCGACCTGCTCAATGTTTCTCACATCTGGCCCTTCCATTCTATCATTACCACCACCACCTTAGTTTTTAAGATCCAGATTATACTCCAAAGGCCTCCTAATAAATCCTTCAGCTTCAATCTCCCACCCATGACTTTTAGAATAATTGCCTTGAGTTAGTACTTTGATCTTGCCATTCCTTTGCTCAAATGGTTTCAACTCCTCATTGCTGAGACTAAGTGTCCACAAAATTTTTCTGTCAAGAGCCAGAGAGCAAATATTTTTGGCTCTGTGGGCCTTATGGCCTCTGTTGCTACTGCTCAACTATGTTGTTGTAACATGAAAGCAGAGCCACAGACAATTTGTAAACAAATGGAAATGAGAAAGCGCCATACCCAGCACTAAGTTCACCAAAGACTACACGGAGCCTATGAAAAGTAATAGGCAAAGGGGAGACGTCTGCCTTCGGGTGAGATGTAACGCCTGTACAATCTTTTCTGTGTTGTGAATTCCTATTTTCTACCTGCTTATTTTTCCAATGTGCTTTCTTCCACATATGCATATATTGTTCCTTATTCTAGGGATACCACAAATGTATAGAAAATATGCAAAGATGATCGTGAATTATAAACATAAAAGGCATTGAATTATTCTTTATATACTTTCATGTATAACTTTACCTCATGAATTTTCATAATTTTTACCTGTAAACAACAGCAGATTTACCTCCACAGGCCTGCCAGAAGCTAACAAACTCAGTGGGAAACTCTAGTATTACTCACTGAATAGCAGATCCATTCAAGGTATACTAATTAAAAAGATTTCCAGCCCAGTATAATCTATGTATTTGGAAAGCAAATCCACATTTGGCACACACTAGAAGTCCTCGAGAGGTCAGGTTCACAAAGTTACTCTTAGCACTGGACTCTCTGGGTGTTTATCTCTTTATCAAATTAGGAAGAACTGCCATAGTTCTTAGCATCTCATTCTCAAGGGAAAGTTAAATATCAATATCAAATATTAGTTTGATTCTAATAATCACTTGCATCCCAAAGAAAGATATATCCCTTGGGACAACGCTGCAGAACACAAAATAGATTTTTATTTTAAGCATTTCAGTGACTGTTTTCAGGTCTGCATAACAAATACCAGAGTGGACACAATTCTCTTAAACTAATCTAAATGGCACAACAAAGAAAATACGGTGTCTGTTAAATTGATTCAAATTATATAAAACCCAGGAGAACATCAGCAAGACTTTCTTTCTCAGGGTAAAAAAAACAAAAGTGGAAAGAACTTAGATATGAGGCCTAGAGCCAAAACCATTACGAACAAACTTTGGGAGAGAATGCAGGACTGACTGGCAACAAAACAGCACTGCTACCTGGAGGTTTCTCTGATCCAATTTTTTCCAATTACTACTCCAAGCATAACCTTTAGGGAGGAAGAATAGAACGGCCTGGTCTAGAAATTAGGGCAGGAAATCCATGAGACCTTTATCAAGTATCCACACACTAAAATAAGCTAAGCTTCATAAGCTATTTGGCAAAAAGTACCCTAAAGTCTGCTGCTATACGTTAAAAACTCTCAAGGCTAAGACCCAGCAACACTACTTGTAACAATGGCATTCTGTTGACCTGCCACCAGTTGAGTCTTCCATCCAGGTCTTAACTTGACACCATACTACAGTGATAAGGAAATTTTGTGTACAGTAATGTGCTTTCACAGGCAAACATTACTATGTGTCTTGAGCAGGCCTTGGCCATCACTGAGTGAAACTGATTTACAGAGCCAATAGTATTAGTTTTGCTTCAACCGATTTAAGGCAGTAGATTATGCTAATACAGACTTTTTTTCTGCATTATGGTGGTTTCTCAGCTGGATGTTTTCATTTACATCTCTGGAGAATTTATCTTTATTAAATGCTTTAAGTGGCACTCCCTATTTTCTAATGGTAAACAGAATTACAGGGAAAACAATCAAAAGATGGAAGCTTTCAAAGTATTTATTTCACTCCCTTCAAGAAATGCATGAGGAGAAGCTGCTCTTCATTTCCAGAGATAGGGTAAGAATCAACTCTCACATTAACATCCCCAGACTTGGTCATCTTCTCTCCACTTGGAAGTTCCGAAACTCTGTACAGAGGATGGTAAAGCAAAAATTACCAGGAACAGTAAGAAGAGCTCTTGCCAAATCCCATTCCAGCTTCTTTTGGGAGAGGGCACTGTGGTAGCCATCAAAGACCTACAACTAAGGAATGATAAAGCTTGGAAGGAGGTAGGGTAGCCCCACCCTAGGGAGAGTGAAGGACTTTGTCATGTTCTCACCTCCCTCCCAGTGGAGGGCACCATAGAGCTGAGTGATTAGATGGAACCTTCCCAGGGAAGACTAAAGGAAAGAATTATTTTTTTAAAAAAGTTAAAAGGAAGATGTGAAAGGTCCTCTTCCCTCTTCCATTTCTGAGTTTTTTTTTTTGCAGGGGGGGGGCATCTTCTTAGAGGTACCTTTGACCTTGAAGAGCTAAAGGAGAACAACATAGAGCCCAGATAGCAGTTGGTAGGGAGCTGGACTCCCAAGACTGGCTATGGACTCGAAAGAAGATACAGAGCGAAGAGAAACATGAGTTTCCCCCCTAGGCTGCCCATCCCAGCTCATCGAAGAAAAGAAAATGGGGTTTCAGGGGGAAAAATAAAACATGGCTCAGGAATGAAAATACACTGAGCTCGAATGTTTTCTGCGTGTATTCAGTCTCCCAGGAGCCTTAAGTCTGTGAGTGCCAGGTGGGCAGCCTCACCAACAGAAAGAGGGACCCCCCCCCCAACGGTCCACATTCACAACTCCAGAAACCCTCACGCCAAACTGTGCCCTTGCGGCCTGAAGAGTCAGTTCATCAACCTGGGCTGTAACCAGGACGGGAATCAGTGCCTAGCAAGAACAGAGTGTGCTTATTCTGCTGCAACAACATAATTCCAACGCCAATTCGGTAACCCCTCATACACAGCAATTATAGTTTTTGAAAAAGGCACAGGATGGGATTTTTTTTAATAACATTTTACTGACTTTCAAAATTGCCGTTACTGTTACTAAACTGTTACTATTACCCACAATCCCTGGAATTTGCACACAGATTTTTCTGTAGAAAGTTTACACTGTGCCTAATATCGCTAAAGGCAAAAGGTTATTATGAGATTACAGAGAAAATTGTTCATGATTGTGCACCAGCTCAATCTGAGGCCTTGAACAAGTTGCTGAATTTGTCCTTCAACTTCACAGTTTTAAGAAACACAACACAAACTGAAGAGATACTCTCACAAAATGTTGAGGTGGATACATATTAGGGTTCAAATCTGTTATAGCACTCCCCATATTTTTTAATCTATTTTTATTGCCTGGTGCTTCCCTCTGAGTAGTCATAGATACAAGGCTACTGCAAATCATGTTTTCAGTTGCTATAAGTGCTTTCTATTTTAAAGGAGTAAATGCAAGAAACATTTTTCTCTAAGGAATTGGCAGATACGTCATGTTCCACATGTCCTACTGGGGTCCATGTGATGGGGGAGATTCTAGATGAACCAGAAAGAAGGGAGGTTTGAAATCTCATCGCCTTCCTTCTATCCCAACAGTTGCCAATGTCTTATCACTCTCGCAGGAACCATGATTAACATTTCTATAATTTGTCGGTTACATGTAAGTACCAGAAAGATGTTTGTTACTAATTTTTAAAGAAAATACATGCCCACATACAGAGAAAAGGCAGAAATAGATTTGTGTGCTGGTTCTCCACCTAGATTCTTAGTCACCTTGCCTGGACAAGGCACCATGAGTCTCCCTGTCCAGTTTGGTGACAGGGCTGGTATGGCTCCTCTACCTTGAACGTATCACTGAGATCCACTAGTTGGCTCGGGAGAAGGTGTCAAGGTGGCTAAAAACCCCGAGAGGCCACACTTTAGTTGTCTGCTCAGTCTGCTGTCTGCATTCTGACCTTTCCCTCCCAAAGCCCCAATGCAATTCCACACTTCTGACGATGCCTGAATTGGTAACTGATATAGTTAGCCACTCGCTCCCCGCCTTTTTTCTTTCTGGTACAAAGAATGGGGAAGCTCTATTTCCCAGGTTCAGACACAGGGCAGTCAGGGAAGGTTTCAACTAGTCTGTGATCTGGTTATTCTTTATGAATGATCAGTGAGGAAGTTTCTCCCTTCAGCTGAGTCCTGGAAACTCCTTAGACCACGCAAGACTGCTAATGGTGTCCAGGAGACTCTCACTGCACTTCAGTCTCCTTAACCAGCTGACTTCTCCCATCCCACTTACAAGTACAGCTCCTCAAAAACAATGTGAAGGGATAGAGAGATTGAAGAGGAAATTCAAGCTTTCAACCATATCCAAAACCTCTATCTCACAAATGGAGATTCGGAGGACAAAAGATTAACGATGCCATGTGGAAGCATTAGACCAGTACCAGAGATAAGTTTGCTCAGGGTTCCCCTTGGAGGCTGTGACTGTGTCATAGGCATGGCCCCTAAGGAGAAAGTTCTTGCTGCCCTGGCCTTCACTGATGAATGGTCTCCCTGGGTCTGGAATAAATGTCTTCAATGACCTGTTGATGCAATTTCCACTGGGATCCAAATGGAGTGGAGAGAGATCAAAGCCAATACTATAAGTGGATTCCTCTAGAGCAAAGTGAAGACCTAGTCACCTGGTTGCCAGTTGGCAAGGATCCTCACAAGAACAAATGGAAAAGCTGAGAATGCTCAGACCTAAGAATGCACGCAGTTAGCAGTGTGGGACGGTACGGAGAGCTTGGGCTTCAGAATCAGGCTGACCTGGGGTCCAGTCGCCGTTCTGCCACTTGCTAGTGAGCAGCCTTAAAGCTTGAGATGGAGCTGGCTATCCTCTCCTTCACTCCACTGGCTGCCAGGATAAAGGAGTCAGATCTGACAGGCCGAACATCACCTTCTTCCTTTCCCACCCCATCTGCATCCCGCCAGAAGCTCTACCAATAGCTCAAAGAAAATAACTATCCCAGACAGTCGGTGGTAGAAAGTAGCCTTAGATGGCTACCTAACCTCTCTGAACCTTGGTTTCCTACTTATAAAATGAGAATAATACTCTATCTGACAGGCCTGGTATGAGGCTAAAAGAGGGTCTCTAAAGGGTCTTATATCAAGGAGGTACCCTTTATAGTCAGATCTTATACTTATTCACATTTCCAGCAGAGCTAAGTGGATTCCCTGGACTATTTTCTACCTCAAACACATGCCACCACCCTGACAAGAAGTGCTCTTCCAGAATGCAGTAAACAAAGGGAACCCGGAGGGTAGCTGCTGCTAGTAGGCAGAAAGGCAGTGGTAGCTACAGTTGTTTTGCATGGGGAGCCACAGGACAAAAAGCCCCACCTGCTGAGGTTGAAGCGGGTACAAGTCAACATATGTTAGAGGAGATAAGACACAAGGACAAGAAACACCTTGCTTACAGCTTTGGGAATTTCTGAAGCCCCCATCAAACGCCCAGATTATGTCCTGGGAACGAGAATGTAACTAATGTGAAGATATAGTTTACTCCACTGCATGGTGACTGGACTATCTGAAGCAACCTTGGCAACAGTTGGGTGAGACGTGCTTGGAGTCAAGCCAAAGGAGCCAGAGAGTTGGACTCAGTCTCGAGGTCTGCAGCATTACCCAAGCCCAGTGGCTCTGGCCATTGAAAAAATAATTCTCATCTCGTCCTAGTATCATCACCGTGGGACAGCCAATGACACTGACCATGGAGGCCAGCAGGTTTCCTCTACCCTCAGTCCATGCAAAACAAGACATCTCCTGACAGAAGCTTTACTTCCTTTTCTATACCTTCCTAAAGGGCAGAGAATGGGCTTATTTCTCAGTTGAAATTATATTGTTGCATTGTGATCTAAACTGTCTCTTCAGCAAGAATTAGATTTCTGGTTCCGGCTCCACATTTAATTCTTTTTTTTTTTTTTTTTTTTTTTTTTTTTTTTTGCGGTACGCAGGCCTCTCACTGTTGTGGTCTCTCCCGTTGCGAAGCACAGGCTCCGGACGCGCAGGCTCAGCGGCCATGGCTCACGGGCCCAGGTGCTCCGCGGCACGTGGGATCCTCCCAGACTGGGGCGCGAACCCGTGTCCCCTGCATCGGCAGGCGGACTCTCAACAACTGCGCCACCAGGGAAGCCCTCCACATTTAATTCTTGAGGATGATGACTCAAAGCCAGCCTAATTACTATTTATTCCCTGTTACTCTCCTGAACTCTTGCATTTCTTTATCTAATCAATTGCCCAATGGTGACTATTTGTGATTTGTTCTAAAATACTTTCCCTTCCATCTATTTGATATGCAGTTCGAAAATCCTGGGAGTTTATTGATGCTGAATAGAGGGGAATGGGCCCCTATCAATCACAAAGGAGACTGAGAAAACCCCATTCCCTAGTTCCTCATAGGGAGAGCATCACAAGATGCCAAAGCACCCTGAACAAGTATCTTTGAATTATTAAATGCGAGTGTCATTTTGGAGTTAGGTAGAAAACACTAACACCCAAATTCCAATGGTGCTGGAGGTACCATGGCATCCATAGAGCTTCTGGAGAGGCTGGAAAACCAGGTATTTGTTTTCTTTTAGGCTTCCTCTAGACCCCAGGGGTCAAGATGATTGAAAAGACTGAGAACTCCATCAGTCTCTTGTGAATTTGGTTAACTGGGTCAGTTCCTGCAGCTTAACTCCCTCTGTGTTCACTGACCCCATCCAAGTCCTGAAGTGGTAAGGCTGGGAACCGGACCTGGAACTCTAGTGACCCTACCAAGGAATGCCACCCTGTGAGGTTGACTCTCTCTTGAACTTTATTCTTAAGTGCCAGAGGAGGAATTTAGCAGGGGACCCTGGGTTTCCACCAAAGCAAACACTGGCATTTCTATAATACTGAATGCAAATGCTAGAAGGGGATCTTACAGGACTAGTCATTCTATTTCATAGATAGACAATTGGCAGCCGGTACACCAACTCAGTTCTCCTGGCTTTCCAATGTGCTTTCCATCTCACCACGCTGCCTCCTGTGTCTGGGTAGCTCTGAGTGACCTAACCCTGAACATTTTTGAGACAGAGCAGAGGAAGAAGTAATAGTAGCTAAGCTCATTTATACCCCTTTTGTAGATTCCACATATAAGCGATATCATTTGATATTTGTCTTTCTGTGTCTAACTTACTTCACTCAAAAGAATCTAAAAAAAGACTGGATGTATGTATATGTATAACTGATTCTCTTTGCTGTACAGCAGAGACGAACACAACACTGTAAACCAACTATACCCCAATAAAAATTTAAAAAAGAAGTATACCCCCAAAAAAATTTTTAAAAAAGAAGTAACAGTGAGGGCCTGCAAGCCCTGGAACTTTTTTCAACCCCTGAAACAGGGCTGGTTTAAGCAGTCTTTTTTGGATGACAATCTCCCTTCAGGTAAATGTTTCTTCTTTCATATTGCTTCCTTGTCCCTTTGATCCTCTTCCTGTTGAGAAGGGGTGGCTTATGTCATGTCACAGTGGAAGCAGAGCAGTGGGACCTCAGATGCCCTGGGATCTTCTGATTCTTTTTTGGTCAGCGATTCAGGGGAACGGCTGCACTGGTGGGGTCCTTGAACTAGTGACCGCTAAGATGTAACTGGTCCTGTCTGGCCTTTTGGGTTTATATACTATTCACCCCTGGAGCCCATTGGTCACAGTCTTAAAGTTCTTACCTACAATCACCTCTCTGACCTGACCCCAGACTTGTATTGATCTTCTCATGTGTGAGACCCCTCTAAATTTCTGGATCTGCTGCATGCCGTGCCCAGGCCATGGAGAGCCAAATTCTTGTATCTATCCACCTTCCTCCATCACTGCTGGGCTATCATACCACTTTCCCAGTAGCCCAAGGTTCTAAACAGGGAGTGAGGAAGAAGTTTTTTGCTTTCAGATTTCCCTGTGTAATAGCCTCCCACTTCCAGGACCTGAGCCTACATAGGGTGGTCAGGACTCATGTGTTTCAAAGCACCTTCCTCTCCATCAGCCTTCTTTCTCTTCCCAGGATCTACTTAGACAGAGGGGGTGGGTTTCTTTCCCTTTCTTTTCTTTTGGGGTAGAGACTTCCCTCATGCCATAGTCAACTCCTTTCTCTGGGCCGCTAAGGCCAATGACTAAGCCTTAATGGTGGAGGAATAACATGTACACATTATAGAAGAGACCCCACGATCTGTGTTGGCCAGGAATGGCTTTTGATTCACAAGCCTTGGGAGGACTAGGAACTACAGCTTAGCAAGGAAGGAAGTACATTGGCTTCAATTACATTGGCAAAATACTATGTCTATCACACAGATAAAAGCAAAGATGCTCTGGTCAAAACAGGAGAATGGGCCCACGGGATGGCCATTCAATACCCCTCTCTCACCGCTGACCCGAAAGTATGTCCAAGACTCGCTAGGACTCAGTGGAGCACAGGTGGAAAAGGACCATACCTGGGTAACCCTGGGAAGCTGCTTTTCTGTGCCTGGACTTCAGTTTCCTGGACTGCAAAATGAGGAGCATGAACTACATAATCTGCAATCTTGTCAAATGTTCTGGTTAATCAATTTAAAAATATATATATATATAGACCCAGGAGAACAATCTGCTTAGCACTAAAGCTCTGCTAGGCAAAACTGTTTCTTTTCTGATGATTCAGGAGACACTGAGGATCTTCAATACCTCTGGGTCATCAATAGGAACGTCAATCCTCACATCCTGGAGCCGCACCAAAATGTGTATCTGTGAGACTTTCCAATCGATTGAACGTCAGATAAATCCGCTTTTTCGGCAATAACCCTCTATTTACTTTATCCTGGAACATTATTTTTAAAAAAGAAGTTGACAGGATTTGTATTTGTAAATTAATTTAATTGTTACACTCACAAAGTTCATTTTCATTTTCTTATCCTGGATATTTTTTAAGATTTGCATATCTGATATAGCTATAATAACACAGTTAACATATAATGAACTCTTTCTCTGAGGATGTTATGTGCAAAACCCCTCCGCATATGGAAAGAAATACTTGAAATTGTCTTTGATTTGAACGTTCAACAAGTAAAATGCTTCCACAATGTCTTCTCTTTCATTTTACTAAGGCAAGATGGAGCTCTAAACTTGATTAGAACGTGTTTGTGGGCTCTCGTGGGGAACAAAATAAAGACACCTGCAGGAAAATAACAAGCGAGAACCTTTTTCTCTGTAGCAAAAATCATGCTTCATTCCAACCTGTAAAGGTCAGTCTTTGTTGGAAACAACAGTCTACTCTTATCTACAGTGAGATAGCAGCTCCCCCATGAGGCCTCATCCAGAACTGAGAGAAACGAAGAGAATAAAGATAGAAACAGAATTTTTGGTCTAAGATATCACCGTGAGTGCGTCCCTTGAAGCTCGGGATGGGTGTGAGCGCAGGGTGGAGAGAACGGTGAGGGATCTGATCTAATGCTTCTTTGGAAATATCCCATTCTCTTTTCTACATGAAATTCTCTGGTTGAAAAGAAAATTGGCTTCTGGTGAAATATATAAACCACAGACTCGAACGTTTTAAAATGTAGGCGATCCACTGACGTTAGCAATGATTTCTAAAGGGAGTTAGAGAACAAGAGAAGAGGGGAGGGGGAAAGGGAAAAGGGAGATTGAGAGGAAAGTGAGGGGGCGGGGAGAGAGGGAGTGGGGAGAGAAGGGTGAGGGTAGGAGAGAAAACAAGATAAAGGAAGAGATGAGAGAGGGCAAGAGAAAGAGGACGGAGAGAGAGGGAGAAGCCAGAGACTGAACGTCACAGGGTCAGCATCTCAGCTTAGCTCTCACTCGGGCACTTCATTTTCTCAAAGTCAATCATCCTCTTGAGGACCTGATTGAGGCCAACGAAGCTCACTGACAAAGCAGAAACCGACAGATCCCTGCTGCGTGGAGGAAACAGCTCTCTGCTCTGTGACTGGCCTGCACCGCACACTAGGAACGAGGTAGCTGGGAAACCCACATTTCTGAAGGTTACCTTTCCAGTATGGCGTGAGAGCCAAGGGACTGGCCGAACTGCTGGGCCACTGTCACCAGGCTGGGATAAGGGCTGGAGAAGTCATCACCTCCCCTCCATTCCCCTGGAGCCCCTGCCAAATTCCTGCTCTTTAGGGCGCTTTCCAGCTGCATTGAGGCCCCACCCTTCTGTTATGACAACACAACACCACCTGGGAGGAGGCGTCCCAACGGGGCTCTCTGGCTGAAGCCAAGGACTGCTCTAGTCCCAGCAGGAGCCAGGCCCAGGCCTCTCTCAGGGTGGATTACTGCTAGCAGACCCTTTCACGACTCATCTCTTCTTGCTGGACCTTGTTTGCTTTCCTCAGCAGGGAGTGATGCAAATGTCCCTGCTCCCTACCTAGTTTGGGCATCGCATGCCCCTTAACTGGACTGTCCTTAAAGCATCTTAGACGGCCCAAAGATGGCAGCCCCAGGGCTTACGGTTGAATAGTAGCAGAACCCTGGCCTGTTTTTCACAGGGCAATTACACCAACCTGGTTTACACAACAAATTCTGTTGCCGCCTTCCTCTCGCTGCACCCCCTCCCAATGGGAGAAGAGTCCACAGAGCTGGAGGATGTGCCTATCTGCAGCCCATGCTCAGCCCTTTTGGTTACCAGTGTGGGCACCAAGGACCCAAGAATTCACTTCCCAAATGACCTCAGCGTGCTTCCAAGGCCTGCTCAGGAGCCTCCGTGACATCTGTCCTCCTAGGGTCAACTACACCCAGGAGCGTGCACCCCTAGGTCTGAGGGGTTGCCACAGCACGGCCATTTAGAGAGGGCTGGAATATATGGTCCGGGGTGTCCACATGCTTCTGCCGGAGATCCCTCCTGACACCTGGGGCAAAGCTGCGTTGGGAAGAGAAATGCACCATCACCTTCAGGCACAGAGCTCTGAGCAGTCTAAGAGTTCTACATTGGATCGTCCCTTCAAGATTATTGTGAAGGTAGATTTGTCAAGGCAGAAGGATAGGACATATTTCACGTAATCATCTGTAAGTATGATTTATAACTTAAATATTGAGATAAAATGATACGTGAGCCTCCATTTGTACTATTGTCCCAGGATCTACAAATGTTAGGAGTCGGCCTGCCCTCATATGCTGACTATAGGTGACTTGCCAAAAATAATATCTAAATATGATTTTAATTGTAGATATAGTGTTCCTTTTCTTCCATCTCTTTCGCATTTGAAATACATCTTTTCACCTAAGAACTCTATAAGGGCTGAGTGTTTGGGGTACTTTGTTATGGAAGCCCCAACAAACTAATACAGGCTCTTAAAGGAAGACATTCAAAATCTCCCACATGGAGAAAACCTGCCTCATCCAAACACAGCATAATTTCCTTCCTTTACATTATCTGAAATTTCTAGCCATGCTATTTGCTCTGCATCCAGCTCCCTCCTCTTGGCCTTTACCACTACCATCACCCTCCCTGTTTGGGACAGGCATCAGTATACCTTTAGGGCCTCCATTTTCTTCCCTGCAAAGACTCCAGCGGTGGCAACTAGTTGGGTGTATGGTTGATCAACTTCTAGATTCTGACCTATTGACCTAAGATCTGAAATGCTTCCCAGAAGGAAGGCTTTTGCAGCTCTTCAGATCAGGAAGCCATTTATTACTGCGAATCTTCTTGCAATTTAGGTCAAGGGGAACCCTTTTGTCAGCTTTTTATTATCCTCCCCTCTCTTCTGGTCACAGTTAAAATTTCAAAACATGTTACTCATCACCAGAAACAAGCTTCTGACCTGACTGCATGTATCTGTGTCTGAGTTTTCAGGAACAGAATATCCAAGAGAATTCATAATTTGTTTCGCCACTTCACTGTTTTCTAGTTCCGAGGAAGATTTAGTGTCAGAGGTTAAACTTTCAGGCGCCACTCTTCCTACATTCTTTGACAGTACAATTCTTAATTAATGCTGTAATTTCACCACTTGTCCCTTAATTAAATTCCCTGTCAGATGATCCTCTTGTCTTGTACAAACATGTACTCGCGCACGTGCGCACACACACACCCTAAACAAGTGTGTTTGGAGATAGAAGTGGAGAAGACAGGAGGGCAGGTGCCATTCACATAGACCGTGATGTGAATGGGCCTCCCTGGACTTGTTCAACGTCCAACCTGGAACCCATATGGGGTGGCCCTGGAGCAGACAGAGTGACAGGGAGAGGAAAAAATGTGCAGAAGTTCAACTTCAGGGGTTCTGAGCTGCTGAGAGCCTGACAACCTGGGACCAGCCAGCCAACACTAATGTTAATTACATCTTATCACAAGCTTAAAACTTAATAACCAGTGGCAAAAAGAGAGTTTGGAAAACCATCTTTACTGTGAAACTATATCTTTCAACTAAGTGTATGTGTGTGCGTGCGTGTGTGCGTGTGTGTGTGTGTGTGTGTATAATCTCATATTTGGTAGACTTATACCATGTTGGACAATTTTTTAGTCAATTTAACCAATGAAAAAAAAAATCAAACATGGTGGTTTAAATTTAAAAACACATTAGTTAGGACCATCATTAGTTAATTCACGAACAAATGATGTAGTAAAACGACTGGCTCGGGGGCCAAACAGACTAGGATTAAAATCTTAGATCTTCTATTTAACATCTATGTGGCCTTGGGCAAGTCAGTTAACGTAAGCATCAGTTTACTCATCTGTAAAATGGCAACAATGATATCAGCTTTGCCCAGTTAGTATGAGCACAGTCTGTAGAGTGCGTGCTGTATATAGGCACTCAGCCTACGTGACTGCGTGCTGTAGCAAGAGTCACAAAGTCTCAGATCACCAAAGAGGAAAAGGTGTTAGGAGTTCAGTCATTACAGGGTGTGGACTTATCAAGCAGTTTTGAAGGCTCCAAGAGGAAGACAATGCCAATGCTAAGGAGAGCACTGGGTTGGTGAAGCCCCATCACACTAACTCCGTACTTGAAACACAGATCACATCACAAGATTCCTGATTTTCCATCAAGGCCTTCCTCTATATTTTATCCAGGGGCCAAGATGTTGGCTTTTGAGAAAGATTGCATTCTGAACTAGGGCTAGATGGAGACTGCCAGATTTGGGGGAGGGAGGGTCTCTATAATATAGCCCTTTTCACCACCTTTCCTGTCATGTGTGCGCTTTATTTCTTCTGCCTCATACTGTTTTCATCATCAGACACCTGGCCTTCAGCAGACAACAGGCTTTTCTGAAAGGCCAGTCAGTTCGCATTGGTAAAACTATCCAGTGGAAATGACAAAGCAGGCTCCTGAAACAATAAATCTCTCAGGGACCTCAAGAAAACAGCCACAGTTTTATGCTCCACTGGAAGAATATACATAGATGACAATAACTCTTTCTTTGTAAACAAACAAACAAAAACAAATCCCTAATCAGTCTAGTTCTTCTGGGTACAGATGGAGAGATGGCCTCCTAACTTGTTAGTGGAAAGCAAATGAAATTCAGTAGTTCATTTTCATTCCGTCAATCAATCTTTTTCTCTCCCTCCCCTCCTCCACTCCTTTCCACCCCCTCCCTCCCTCCTTCCCCTCCTCCCTCCCCCACACAGACATTCTTAGGAAAGACTACTTAGATTATTTTTCATAATGCCTTTGCATATGACATGGTTGTCAAAGACTTAAATTTGTTCTCTAATATCAAAAGCTTTAGTGCAAACAGCCTAAAATATGAGATGACAACACTGGAAACACAATTGCTTTTAAAATGGGAAATGGTATTACTTGAACATACAGCGGCAGAATCTCAGAAGCTCTGAGTTACAATATGGACCTTTAGAAATTATCTACTTCAACTCTTACGTGATGCCTGGATTCCAACTACTTTATCCCAAGGAAGGGGTCCACTAGCCTCTGCATGAACGCCCGTCCAGGGATGAGGAAATCAGTATATTCTGGGGTAAACCCATCTGTCAGTGGCCAATTCGAATTGTCATAAAGTTCTTCACAAAATTACAAAATCACAGCAGCTTCATAAATAGGAACTGTTACACAAGTAGAATGTTAAAGACAGTTATTAATATTTGAAATACATCAATTCATAAACTTTCTCTAAATGATGATGTTTCTTTGTATTACCAAAAGAAATCTATGGTGATAATATTACTCAGAGTTTTAAGCTACATGAAACTATGCAATGACGGGATAACAAAAAAGGTCAGATGCTTCTAGGGAAAGACCCTAGGCCTAAATGGGATGGCATCTCTGGACCCACTACAGAGGAAGACTTGTAACTTTTCGGGTTAACAACAACCTTACCATTTGCTCCCTTGACTCCACCCCCTTCTACATCTTCTGGAAAGTTCTCTACCATTTATCCCCTGTCATTCATTCAACACATATTTATTTAATGTCTACATATGTGCCAAACACTGCTGGAGTCGCTGGTGATGCATCAGTGAACGAAACAGACCTTCTAGTGGTATTTTTATCTTATCCTTTTTCCTTGTTGACCCCACATCTCTACCGAGCTTCCGCCCAGACCCTCTACTTTCCTGTCATCTAAACTGTCCCAAGAGGTGTTCGCCCTTCCTCCCTTTCCACTCACTCCCCCTCTTGCTGCTGTGTGCACACCTGCCCCCCATTCCACTTCCACTGCCCTCCCTCTGGTCCCCATGATTTCCTAATTTCCCGACCTACCAGACGTGATCTCTCACCTGCATCTGATGCTGTTCATGGCTCCCCAACTGTTTAAAGCCCTCACCTCCCTTGCTTCCGTGACACTCGTCTCTCCTGGCTCTCTGTTTTCCCCTCCTTTCCACTGCCTACTCTTTAAATGTTGACAGCTCCCAGGGTTTAATTCTCAGCCGAATGCTTTTCTCACTTTACACATATTTCCAGGGTGATTTCATTTCCTCTTTGGAGTTGAACTACTACGTCAGACCTCTCCTAGCTTCCAACCCATACACCCAACTGCCTAATGAACATGCCCGCCAGGATGTCTCACAGGTATTTCTATCATAAATATCCAAAATCTTCCAAACTTTTCGGGAAAAGGTCCCCTCGCTCTGCTTTCTCCATACCCACGAATAGCGCCATTATCCACCAGTTACCCAAGCTAGAGACTTAGACCTTGTCCTCAACCTTCCCATTCTCTCATCCTCCAAATCGAATCAATCAAGTACTACTGATTTTATCTTTTAAATGTTTCTAGGATCTGCACACTCTTCTCCTCCCTGGTACGACTGTTTATTTCATGGCCTCACCTCCACTTGCATACACTGCCGTAACTGCCCTCTTGCTAGTGTCGATGTCCTCTAGCCAAAGACCACCAGCTGCACACCTGTAGTTGAACAAGTTGGGTTCATTACTCATTGCAGTGAGACACAACACATACCAAGGGGAACAAGGGTTATCTCAGTAAGAGGGTGTTAAAAGAACTAATTATGGGAGTTAATAGTCTAGTTGGTCTAAGGAAGTAGGGCTTTACTCTGGATTGAATGCTGTCGGAAAGTAAATAGGGACAATTTTATGACTGGTTATCTCAGTAAACCTTACGTATATGGAGAACAGACTAGAGCAGAAATAAAGCTGGAATTGGTAAAGAAGTATCAGTCACCCATGTGAGCAGAAAGAGGAGGGCGTTTGGTATTTTACGGGTGGCACAGCAACCTTTGACAAAATTCTGAAGTGGCCTGGTTTTCCTTCACTTTATCATGGTCTCAGAGGGCCTTTGCCTGTGAGTGCCAGGCCAGCTTCCGCATATCAGTGGTTGCTCTTTTATTTCTTCTTTCTCATTAGTATCCCTATTTCAATTCCAGGCTTCTCCTGATTCACCTCCCACACTTCAGCCAAGAAAATCTCATCTAAACACAAATCTGATTGCATCACATCTAAACTCCTTCATGCAGCCCTGCCTCCGCTGTCACTGCCATCGTGAAGGCACATGTTATTTATGTTTCACTCCACGTAACTCAGTTTTCAGTATGATGAAAGATGGCTAACAGTCATCGTCTCAAAGTCATACCAATTTGGTTGAGATCACGAGAACACGGGCCATAGTCGCACTGCTTATAAATCCCCACAGATTTTAAAGGCTGATGTATTCGGATCAAAGACCAGTAGATGCTGTAAAATCGTCATCAAAGGCATTGTTGCTTATTAAGTGCACATTTCAGATGATGCTAAGATAAGAATTCCTCAGATTGAGCTGAACACACTCACCCTTATCCTCAAGAAATTTACAGCATAATATAACCAATCTAGGTCAAGCCACACATATTGAGAGTGGGCATTAAGCAAATAAAATATTGAAATTAAATATTTTTATTATGTTCATGGTGAGTAAAGAATAGTGACAAGGAAAGCAAGAATTATAAGGCTCTTATATTGGAGGACAAGTAACCACCAACCTATATCTTTTTTCTTTTCAGGAGCGATGAGAGCTTCGTTAACACTGAGCGGACAGGCCAGTATTTGGGCCACGAGGCCACTGGTCGGGTGCCTGGGAGGGCAGCAGGGGACATGGGAGCGGGTTAGCCTGGCTCGGGCAGGTAGGCAAACAACAGGCAAAGCAGATGCTGTTGGCGGCCTCCCTGTGAAGGGTGTAGGATCCCTCCAGTCACTGCCTGCTCAGGCCTACTTCTGTGGCTTAGAACTCAGCATCCAGCATGTGGAAAGCTGAGCCGCCTGAATGAGGCTGGCCTCCTTCAGTGTGAGTGTCGAAGCGGTGTCAGGGAGTGTGTGGATCCGCTCGCCCCAAACTGAGGAAGGATGCGTGTTTCATGGCGTCCTCTGCAGAGATCCAACTGCAGCAGCTTGGTGAAGAGGTGGGCCCTGACACTGCCCAGTAATGGTGCACGGCTCAACAGGGCCTTAACTTGGAGAAATTCTAGAAGATGGACTCAGAGCTCATCTAACTGTGAACATAGATTAAGTTCAAAACCTACTGATCCCCTATCATGGAAATGGCACTATATTCAATGCTAAAGAAAATGCAGCGATAAGAGAGGCCAAGTTCTGTCCCTCAAAGAGCTTACAACCTACTAGAAGGAATAAGACAGGCACAGAAACAGCTACCAGGCAAAGTGTGATGTGATGAGCGTCAGCTGGATGCACGTTCTCATTCTGGGGAGAGTCAGAAGGTTTTACAGATGAAGTTTCTTTTTAAACTAGGCGTTAGAACAATCCCAATAGCCAATACAATTCTGAAGCTCAGAAAGAAAATCTGACTCAGGTTTGGAAGTTAGAGTCACAGGATGGAATAAATTCATCTCCAGAGAGAAGAAACTATTAGCACCGAGGATGAAAATCCATGTGTAAGGGGTAGGCAGGAAAGAAGAAAGAGCCACTGAATGAGACTGAGGAGGAATGCTGAGAACACTAGCAGGAGAACAAGAGACTAGCGTCATGGATACTGAGGGAGGAAAGAATTTCAAGAACTATGAGAGTGTCAAGAGGATAGTGTCAAAAACTGCACAAAGGTTCCCAGGAATGGAGACTCAGACTAGGATCTGGCGATCAGGGGGTCCATGATAACCTTACTGAGAGCTTCATTGAATTGACACATGGATAGAGTGAACAAAAACTTCTCTTTGAACAAGACTAGGTTGAACGAGAGAAATTATTGAGTGAAGGAGGGTTTTTTGTTTTCTTTTTTTTTTTTTAGTGCTCATAGTTGTAAGAATAGAAGAGAGATAATTGTCGGAAAAAGGTCCCAAGGGGGCAGGAAGGTACGGAATTCAAATGATATTTGGGTATCCTAGAGAGAACGATGTGCGGAAATCAGAAGAAGGGAAGGGTGCAAGTCAGTCCAAAAAAGGTAAGAGAGGGGAGTTGGGGAAGCTCATCCCTAACTCCTTCCGCCATCTCTGGTCTCTGGGATGTATGAAGGGGATCAGCATGGCTCTGAACTCTGCAGTCCTGGATTCTAGTCCCAGTTTAGTCAACTGTTACCTCCATGTACTTCAGTATATTATTTTACTCTCTGAGTCTCCAGCTTTTCATCGGTAAAACTGAGAAAACAATTATTTCCCTGCAACGATCTTTCCATAATAATAATGCATGTAAAGGAAACTGCAGAGGGCCTCGCCCATAGTAGCTGCACAATAAATGATAACTATTATTATCATTTTTATAGCATAAGAAAATTATTATTATTTTCTAATACATAGAGTGGGGAGAATAGTACCTATCACACAGGTTTCCTGGGAAAATAAAAGATGATTTGTGTGAATCCCAAGTCAGTCTTCTCCTTTGCAAGGAGCACCTTCTTCTAAGATACACTGTTCACATCAGCTCCCTAACCTCCCACCTCGCAGCTATTCTCAGCTCGGCCATGAGCCCCCTCTTTCTTGGATGCTGGTCGCCTCCAGACAGGCTTGAGCACAGTCGCCCACTATACAGCACGCTGCTCCCTGCACATGGGCATCCGCGGTGGGGCCGATATGGGGCAATTCCCACTTCCCGGGGCAGCCCCGTCCCTTTACTCCTTACGCCTCCACCACTGAAGGCAGTGGCAAGGTGAGTCTTTACTGAGGAGCTGAGAGTAAGGGGACTGCAACACAGCGGGGAAAAGATTTAGACCTGTACTCTTCATATATCTGTTCCCATGGCCCAGGAGAAAAGCGCCCCCAAAAGGTAAACTCTTCAGAGTTCCCATTTCGGATATTCCCAGATCCGAGCCTTTTTGCTCAGTTCCACAAGTCCATCCTCCTGGACTCTCAGCACAGCAGTCTGAGTGGCCTTTTGTCCTCTAAACCGGGTCCCCCCTCCAAGATCTTCCTGCCACTGGAAAGAGCAGAACGAGGGGTCATTCTGCACACCCAGAGCGCAATCGAACACCAAATATACACCGCTCTCCTCCCTCCTGAAAAACTCCCCTACATACTGCAATCAAGTTACAGTGAATTCCTTTAAGTTGCTCTATATGTGTATGTATATGTATATATGTGTATGTGTGTGTACGTATACACACACTCAGATACATACACACACCTCTCCTGACTAATTTCTTGCTTTTAACCCCATCTTTATACCTGGGTTGTTTTTGTTTTGTTTTGTTCTCTTTGGGCCACCCTGCGCGGCC
Source organism: Physeter macrocephalus (assembly GCF_002837175.3). NCBI lineage: Eukaryota > Metazoa > Chordata > Mammalia > Artiodactyla > Physeteridae > Physeter > Physeter macrocephalus. The sequence goes on from NC_041234.1 coordinate 116,103,457, forward strand.
TGTGGGATCTTACTTCCACGACCAGGGATTGAACCTGTGCCCCCCACCCCAGTGGAAACGCGGAGTCTTAACCACCGGACCACCACGGAAGCCCCTTTATACCTGTGTTTATATCTTCCTCCTTGTCCCCGCCTCCATACTATGCTTCAATCATGAATTATTTGACAGGTTTCAATACACTATGCTTCTTGTTGCCTCTGAGCCTTCTTAAATGCTGCTCTTTCATGCAAAATCCTGACTGGAAAGAGTTCAGGGGAGAATGAGAGGAAAGGCTGGAAGGAAACAGACACTGTCCGACATTGCTAGTGGGATGCATATAGGACGTCCTCTGTAAGGGGCTCTCCTACCAAATTTCAGCTGATTCTGGGATGTTATTTATCAATTATATCCCCACATGTACAAAATTATGTACACATATTTTATATATATAAGGTACATATCTATACATATCTTCATACATTGTACAGAGTATACAATCTAGATTCAATCTGAGTAAGAAGAAAATTGCCCTAAATTAAACTTCATCTGCATAGAACTCAACAGGAAAAGGCAGTGTGAGACCCAGAACAAGGGGCAAGGAAAACAATTACAGAGCTATTATGCACCTGGCATCGGCTCCACAAACAGCCTGCACGAGCTCTGAAATGACCTCTTTCCTCTACCTAGGTATCACATTCCTAGATGTCACCAAGCTGTTTTCTCTAAGATGAAAGGAAGTAAATAAGGATTTATGGTCCTCCTGACCAAACACACTCCTCCAATTACATATGTAAAGGAGCTACTGTAGCACCAGGCACCTAGTAGACATTCACTACATAGTTGCTATTATTACTGCCTTGTCCTGACTGTATCACCCATACATTGAGAAGTTGGAGCTTCGACCTTTCCAATAGCCCTGCGCTTTTTGAAGCCTAATTCTCTTACAAAACATAAGCTTCACAGACTTTGCCATCAAGCATTTTTTTTTCTTTTGTAAAACACGCTTTATTTCTAGGTTGTTTAGAGCTTGTGGATATAAACCACACTCATCACAGACTGTCAGATAGTCCCCTGTGTGCCTGTCCTCTTTACAGTACGATTTTTTTAAGCGAGTTGTTAAATGTTACACTCAGCAAATGTGATTAGGTCAAGGCAAAAGAAATCAAAACCCTGACTTTTAACCTCTTGGGTAAAACCTTTACAGACAGAGTTGAAACAATTTGGTTGTCTTTCTCCATATCATTTAAGTTTTTTTTAATCATGCATGTTTTACTTAAAATATACATCAATTTCTCCAAATTGGTTAAAAAGGCTGAGAGGTAGGGACTTCCCTGATGGTCCAATGGTTAAGACTCTGCGCTTCCAATGCAGGGGGTGTGGGTTCGATCTCTGGTCAGGGAACTAAGATCTCTCTTGCCATGAGGCACAGCCAAAAAATAAAAAATAAAAGGCTTAGATGTAGAATGAAAAAATCAGAAATATCAGAAAAATACCAGCAAGCTAACGGATGGGCTCAGAACTCAAAAGACATGAGCTTCGTTTCCAATTTCCCACTTGTCATATGGAGCCCTTACTCATAGAACTTATGTCATGATTGTGCTCTGAGGGTTAGTTTAGGCTTTCAGAGAAACCACTGAATTTCCATCAATTTCACATTCAGGAAAAGGTGAGAAAGGAACTACAGTTTATTGAGTGATTGCTTCTTGCTGGGTACTTCTACTAGCATTCCCTCATTTAATCCTCACATCAACCATGTAATATAGGGATCACATCAACTCCAGGGCTGAGGAAATAATCTAATAAAGGTCACACTCTTTGTAATTGATGGTCTTCACAACCAACCCCAAGTTACTGCAGGTACTAGAAAACTGTCTAAAATTCTCTTGCTTCATTAATTCAAAGAAGTCTGGTCCCAATCAACTCAAGTGAGTGATTCCAGACTCTAGTTCAAGGCAAGAATCTACAAGGCAGAAAAGACAGCCTCTTCAATAAGTGGTGCTGGGAAAACTGGACAGCTACATGTAAAAGAATGAAATTAGAACACTCCCTAACACCATACACAACAATAAACTCAAAATGGATTAAAGACCTAAATGTAAGGCCAGACACTATCAAACTCTTAGAGGAAAACATAGGCAGAACACTCTATGACATAAATCACAGAAGGTCCTTTTCGACCCACCTCCTAGAGAAATGGAAATAAAAACAAAAAGAAACAAATGGGACCTAATGAAACTTAAAAGCTTTCACACAACAAAGGAAACCATAAACAAGACGAAAAGACAACCCTCAGAATGGGAGAAAATATTTGCAAAGGAAGCAACCAACAAAGGATTCATCTCCAAAATTTACAAGCAGCTCATGCAGCTCACTATCAAAAAAACAAACAACCCAATCCAAAAATGGGCAGAAGACCTAAATAGACATTTCTCAAAGCAGTTATACAGATGGCCAACAAACACATGAAAGAATGCTCAACATCACTAATAACAGAGAAATGCAAATCAAAACTACAATGAGGTTACCACCTCACACCAGTCAAAATGGCCATCATCAAAAAATCTGAAAACAATAAATGCTGGAGAGGGTGTGGAGAAAAGGGAACCCTCTTGCACTGTTGGTGGGAATGTAAATTGATACAGCCACTATGGAGAACAGTATGGAGGTTCCTTAAAAAACCAAAAATAGAACTACCATATGACCCACAATTCCCACTACTGGGCATATACCCTGAGAAAACCATAATTCAAAAAGAGTCATGTACCACAATGTTCATTGCAGCTCTATTTACAATAGCCAGGGACGAAGTGAGAGAGTGGCATGGACATATATACACTACCAAATGTAAAATAGATAGCTAGTGGGAAGCAGCCGCATAGCACAGGGAGATCAGCTCGGTGCTTTGTGACCACCTAGAGGGGTGGGATGGGGAGGGTGGGAGGGAGACGCAAGAGGGAGGAGATATGGGGATGTATGTATATGTATAGCTGATTCACTTTGTTATAAAGCAGAAACTAGACTTCCCTGGTGGCCCAGTGGTTAAGAATCCGCCTGCCAGTGCAGGGGACACAGGTTCCATCCCTGGTCCAGGAAGATCCCACATGCTGCGGAGCAACTAAGCCCGTGCAACACAACTACTGAGCTTGCTCTCTAGAGCCGTGAGCCACAACTACTGAGCCCACAAGCCACAACTACTGAAGCCTGCATGCCTAGAGCCCGTGCTCCGCAACGAGAGAAGCCACCACAGTGAGAAGCCCGTGCACTGCAACAGAGTAGCTCCTGCTCGCCGCAACTAGAGAAAGTCCGTGCGCAGCAACGAAGACCCAGTGCAGCCACAAATAAATAAATTAATTAATTTTTAAAAATAAATAAAATAAAGCAGAAACTAACACAACATTGTAAAGCAATTATACTCCAATAAAGATGTTAAAAAATCTGAATTTAAAAAAAACAAAACAAAAAAAAGCAATTGAATTTGCATATGATCACTTTAACCACCAAAACTATTATTCTACCTTTTCTTAAAAGATTTATATTATATGTACACACCTGTGTCGGGTTTTTTTCCTCGTAAGAAAGATGTGCTCAATTCTCTCACCTGCACAAGTAGACTGTTAATGTTAATTGACAACTGACCTTATTCATGATTATATGCCAGGTATGAATCTCAGTCCAAAATGTCAAATATACAAGAAATATCACTTTCTTTGTTTTTCTACAATGCAAACTAATTTCTATTTTGAGCTCCGTTTCACTGAATGGCAAAAACGTAATCTCAGTCAATTTGCTGTCTCCCTATTTCCCTAGGGTTTTACCTATATTCCAAGGACCTTCTAAAATGCCAAGTCAAAGGAGGGGTATGTAATCTGGCCCTGGTGCAAGCATGCATTCCCTGCAAGGGTATTTTGTTACCTTAAGATCTCAAGTCTTTCTGTTGCTTTTGTACTAGGACAAGAAACTCAGTGAGACCATGTATGGACCCATCTGTGCAGACACCTCCCACAGTCATCCCCTTGCTGCTGGAGCTGTACCTGAAAATAAGAAACAGGGTGCAGGGCCCCTCTCTCCAGGGCCCACCAACATTTTTGCTCTAATTAAATTCCTTCTAATATTTCTTCCCTCCAACCTGTAGGAATCTCTTTCTGGTCCAGTGGGGGAAAGCCCCCATTTCTTTCCTTCTCCTACCCTTTGCCCTCCCTCCCAAATCTTCTAAGTAACCCTAAGGGCTTAGCCTTTTGAAGCACAAACTAGAGAGAAGACTTGCAAACTTTTTCTGCTTTCTGTCCTGTCATATCCCTCCCTTGATGATATTCCTCACTAATGAGCATAAAGACAGCTGCACGCTTGAAAAGAGAAATGAGAAACAGGTAAATACCCAGAGGGGAGAAAAACACAGCTTAATATCTCAAAAATATTACCCCGCCATCATTATATGGCCTATTATTGAAGGTACATCCTCCTTATCCTTATTAACAATTCTTTTTTGCACAGCCCTATTCATTTAGGAGGTGTTCAATCATAAAACAGGGGCTCATGATCTCACCTAAAAGATAAGACATGTACTATAAAAGATACTTAACAGAGCAAAGAATTAATCATGTATTAACAATCAAACAAAACACAAGTAGAGGGCAAAAGGAAATTCTGGGTAGGGAGGCCCAGGAAGTCAGGAGTATTTTTGTGAAGACTACCTATTATGTGACAAGTCTTGAAGGTCCTATGGGTTTAGAAAACCTTCTAAGAAGGAAGAAGAAGGATACTATGGACAAGGAAGTATGGAATGATAACCTGCTTCTCTTATCTCCCCCTTTCCATCCATCCCATACATAGTTGCTGGAACAATTTTGCTAAAACAGCAATTTCATCATGACTTTCCAGTGCTCTCAACTAACTTTTTAGCCTGGTTTGCAAGACAGTATTACATAGTGGTTAAGACTGTGGGGCTTGAGAAAGATGGTGGACTGAAGATATGATATGCCTCCAGTATCTCATGAAACACTATGAAAACGACAGAGTTGAAAACACATATGCAGAAGGAAGACACAACAGAATCAACATTTTAGAACTCAGAAAGACAAAAAAACAGGTGGTAACTGACTAAGCAAACACAAGAAAACTGAACCTTAAGCAGATAGTAGGGGAAGCAAAGAAACAGCCTGAATTATACTAAAGGGTGTCCCTAAATCCCAAGAGTTGACTGTACCAGGTACCTTTGGAAAAAGGGGCGGAGGAGAGGTTAAAAACATGAGAAGTGCTGGAAAGTCTGTCTATGAAGCCACCAGACCCCAGATCTGCAACTTCATGCTCTGTGTCCCATGGTTGTGTGACTGAATACCATTCTCCAAACTCCTCAGAAAACCAGGGTATAGTCTGTGCAGAGGGTAAAACAGATGGTGTCTGGACTGGAGGACACTAGGCACAGATGAGGGTGGAGACACCAGGACTAAGTAAAGGTCTCTGAGCACTGAATATTGAGACCTACAGCCTTCTCCATCAACTGGGTTCCCAGAACACCAGAGGCCAGTTTGTACACTCCAGGCAGGAGATAGGAGGATTTCTCTTTGCGGAATACATCTAACCCAACAGGAAAGATCTAAAGATACTGGGTCATCATCAAAAAATCTAGAAACAATAAATGCTGGAGAGGGTGTGGAGAAAAGGGAACCCTCTTGCACTGCTGGTGGGAATGTAAATTGATACAGCCACTATAGAGACCAGTATGGAGGTTCCTTAAAAAAACTAAACATAAAATTACCATACGACCCAGCAATCCCACTACTGAGCATATACCCTGAGAAAACCATAATTCAAAAAGAGTCATGTACCACAATGTTCATTGCAGCTCTATTTACAATAGCCAGGAGATGGAGAAGTAAGTCAGAAGGAGAAAAACAAATACCATATGCTAACACATATATATGGAATCTAAGAAAAAAAAATGTCATGAAGAGCCTGGGGGTAGGACGGGAATAAAACACAGACCTACTGGAGCATGGCCTTGAGGATATGGGGAGGGGGAAGGGTAGGCTGTGACGAAGTGAGAGAGTGGCATGGACACGTATACACTACCAAACGTAGGGTGGATAGCTAGTGGGAAGCAGCCTCATGGCGCAGGGAGATCAGCTCGGTGCTTTGTGACCACCTAGAGGGGTGGGATAGGGAGGGTGCGAGGGAGGGAGACGCAAGAGGGAAGAGATATGGGGACATATGTATACGTATAACTGATTCACTTGGTTGTAAAGCAGAAACTAACACACCATTGTAAAGCAGTTATACTCCAATAAAGATGTTAAATAAATAAATAATAAATAAAGATACTGGGTCTAAAGATACAACCAGGGGTTCCCTGGTGAAACAGCCCAGGCACACCACTGGCAGCCAAATAGCCCTGCCCACATGTTTAGCCATCTCTAGTAATCTTGGTGCCTCACTTGTAAATATGAATGGACATCCAAAGACCACAGATATCTGAGGAAATTAACATGAAAGAGAGACCAGAACAAGCAGAGAGGAAAACAGCGAGGAAGAACCTGAAGGAAACAGACAAGATGCAGGGAGAAGGAAAAAAACAAGAAAAGCCCATGGACATTAATATCCCCAGTGTCATAATAATGTGAACACTGAATATAGGTCTAAATAACATATAGGGAGGACAGAGAAAAGGAGAAACAGGAAGTGTTCCTGTGTGGGGAGTGCACGCAGTAGTTGCATAGAATGAATTTGAAAGCTTTTCATTTTTGTTATATGACTGGCACAATTTGCATAGCACTGTAATTATATGTCTACTGAAGGTCTGATAGAACTCAACTGTAAAATCATCTGAATCAAGTTCATTGTGAGGGTAAAATTTTTGAATATCTCCTCAGATCCTTATGTTGCTATTTTTTATTCAAATTTTTGACTACTTCTTGAGTTAATGCTGATAACCATCCATTTTCTACTGTTTAAATGTAGGGTATAAAATTGTATATAGAATTCCTCTTATCAAGTTTTAAATATCCTCTGTCCACTTTTCTCATTCTTATCATTGTTTGTGTGTTTGTTCTTTTTTTCATAATTACACTTGTCAAAGTTTTTTTTTCCTTGTTCTTTCCAAAGTCAGATTTCCCTTTCATAGATTTAATTTAGTGTATTGTTGACTTGTTTCTATGTTTTCTATTGTGTTATCTGTATCAATTCTTTCTGATTTCTTTGGGCTTATTTTTCTATTAATTTTCAAACTTGTTGAATTGGGCACTTACTTCCTTTCTTCCAATACTCCTTGTTTTCTAATAGATATGTTCAAGGCTACATCTTGCCCTCTGAGTACAACTTTTGAGCATCCCATAGGTTTGGGTATATAGCACAATATATAACACTTTTTCATTTGTAAATAAATTGCAATTTCGGTTTTGATTTTATTTTAACCCAAGCGTTGTCTTTTCATGTCCAGATTGGGGCAGACAGAATCACGCCCCACCCCTAAAGATGCCCATGTCTTAATCCCCAGAATCTGTTACCTTATTTAGCAAATGGGACTTTGCAGATGTGATTATGTTAGATAGGAAGATGAGAAGGTCCACTGTTACACAAGGGTCCTTAAAAGATGAAAGAGGGAGGCAAAACAGTCAGAGAAGAAGATGAGATGACAAAAGCAGAGGTAGGGGCTTCCCTGGTGGCGCAGTGGTTGAGAGTCCGCCTGCCGATGCAGGGGACATGAGTTCGTGCCCCAGTCTGGGAGGATCCCACATGCCGCGGAGCGGCT
>NC_041234.1:116111383-116134770 GCF_002837175.3 Physeter macrocephalus
GCGGAGCGGCTAGGCCCGTGAGCCATGGCCGCTGAGCCTGCGCGTCCGGAGCCTGTGCTCCGCAACGGGAGAGGCCACAACAGTGAGAGGCCCGCATACCACAAAAAAAAAAAAAAAAAAAAAAAAAAAAAAAAAAAGCAGAGGTAGGAGTAATTCAGGCAACATTTAGAAGCTGGAAAAGGCAAGGTAAGGATTCTCCCCTAGAGCTTCTGGAAGGAATGGAGCTCTACTCACACCTTGGCTTTAGCCCTATAATATCTCTTCTTGGATTTTGACCTCCTTTTATGAAATTCTTTATGTTATTATACTGTGGTAAGAGAAAATAACTTGCTTAACTTCTGCTTTGGAGAATTTATTTTTTCCTTTGTAGCCAACTTCATCATCAATCTTTGTAAATGCTTTATACTTGCTTGAAGAAAAAGTGGAGTCTTTCTTTGAGATATATATATATAACATATATATTCATTTAAAAAATATATGTGTATATATATATATACTTAACTCTGGTCAGTCTTTATTCTTAATTATGTTTTGTCTACTTGATCTCTTAGTTTCTGAGAAAGATATGTTAAAATTTACTAAATATCTAAGAGTATTTGCTCTACATATTTCAGAATGATACTGGTAGATACAGAATGGTTTATTATGGTACATCTTCCTGGAGGATAGTAGCTTGTATCAATATAAGATGGATCTCTACATCTCATTTTATTGTTTCTTATATCCCACATTTGGCCTTAAATTATATTTGGTATTAATATATCCATACTTGCTTTTTTTTTAAAAAGTGTTTGCCTGGTATTTATCTCTACTTCTGTATCATTATATTTTCAACTTCTCTATGTCATTTTATTACTTTGGCCTTTTTCTAGTGTACCTCTTCATGATGTATAAGTAGATTTTGTCAGAAACAGTTGTTGTTGTTTTTTTTAATAACATGAGAATCATTCTTTTATTTTTTTTTATTTTTTGGCTGCGTTGGGTCTTCGTTGCTGTGCGTGGGCTTTCTCTAATTGTGGCGAGCGGGGGCTACTCTTCGTTGCAGTGCACGGGCTTCTCATTGTGGTGGCTTCTCTTGTTGCAGAGCATGGGCTCTAGGCATGTGGGCTTCAGTAGTTGCAGCACATGGGCTCAGTAGTTGTGGCACATGGGCCCTAGAGCACGCGGGCTTCAGTAGTTGCAGCGCACGGGCTTTGTGGCCCGTGGGCTCTAGAGCACAGGCTCGGTAGTTGTGGCGCATGGGCTTGGTTGCTCCACAGTATGTGGGATCTTCCCGGACCAGGGATCAAACCCGTGTCCCCTGCACTGGCAGGTGGATTCTTAACCACTGCGCCACCAGGGAAGTCCCAGAAGGAGTTGTTTTTAACCCAATTTAAATGCCTGTCTTTTCTCTGAATGGGGGAATATAACCCATACATATTTGTATGATTTTGATATTCTATTTCATATTTTCTATTTATCATGCTCTTCGTTTTTCTCCCCCCCTTCCTTCCTTCCCTCTCTTTCTTTCTAAGTTTACTGCCCTTTGTTAACTTGATTGAGGTTTTCTTGTTATTTTCCCTATAGCAATTTGTTATATGTCTTATTTCTATTCTTTTAGTGGTTACCCTTAAAATGTTAATAAACATTAAAAATTACATTTTTCTTTCATCATATAGAACTAATCCACACACTTCCCCTGAAAAATATAAGATTCCTAGCACTCTATCTTCCTCTTCCCCTTCCTTGTCCATCTCACATATCGTAGTGATCTGGGATTTTAGTCCTGGATATTTTAAAAGTATATGTCAGCTGTTATTTAAACTGAAATATAAGCATTATTGGCCTCTTTACATACTTTTGTTTCTTATATCCTAATTTTCTGCCCTGGATTCATTTCTCATTTTGCTACAGTACATGCTTGAGTAGTTTTTTCAGTGAATTCTCTAGGTGATAACTTTCTGACTCTCTTGCATGTCTGAGAAGGTATTTTGCCTCACTAGAGTCCTAGTTTGACTAAATACAGAATTATAAGTTAAAAGTTACTTTCCTCAGAACTTTGAAGATATTGCTCCATTGTTTCCTTATACAAATTTTTGCTCCTTTGGATAAAACTTTCTTTTCCCTTCTGTCTCCATGGAAGCCTTTGGAGTTTTCTTACATCTTTGGAGCTGTGGGTCTATTATTATTCTTCCTGCTCAGCACTGGATAAAACCCTTTATTCTGAAGACTCCTGTGTTTTCTCAGCTCAAGAATAATTTTTCTGTTTTATTATTTTATTGATTTTTCCCCCGCACTATCTATGTTACCTCTTATTAAATGGAAGGTGAACTTCCTAGATTGACCATACCTCTCAACTTTTCTCTCAATTTTGTATCTCTTTGGTTTGTCGGGATTTTTGGTTTGTTTCATTTTTTTTAATCCTTGACTTTATTGTCAGGAGGGCTAATTTGGTCTTAAGTCATGTACATTCTATCTTTTAACACTTTTTTGCATTTTCCTTATTTTGGTAAAAATGCTATTTCAAAGAGCTCTTTCAGGACTTCCCTGGTGGTCCAGCGGTTAAGACTCCTCGCTCCCAATGCAGGGGGCCTGGCTTCGATCCCTGGTCAGGGAACTAGATCCCACATGCTGCAACTAAAGATCCCGCATGCCACAACTAAGACCCAGCACAGCCAAATAAATAAGTAAATGTTAAAAAAAAAAAAAAAAAAAAAGCAAAGAGCTCTTTCTTGTTCTTTGACCTTTTCTTCTGCAGTGAAGCTTAGTTTGTTTTACGGGTGCAATATCTTTGCAAATTTCTTTGAAGAAGTTTTATCGTTATTGTTTAATTCCTGGTCTGCTGCCTGCATTATTCCTACTTCCTCTGGAATCGGTTGTTCTCTCTGTAGTGGTCTTTCTCTTTCCATTGGTACTTGGCTGTTGGTTCATTTTCATGAATGAAGGACTAGGTTCCAAATATAGGTAGGTGGTAAGGTTCTTCTCTGCAGTTGGATAGGTATGTTTCCCCAACAGGCTGCTCTGATGAATGAGAGGTAACTTCTGTGAGCTCAGCTCTATGTAAATGGACAGGGCATGAAGCATGCCTTTGGACACTTTTGCTTAAAGGTATGTCAAACTAAAGTAGACCATTCTTGCTGCAATTGCCAACACATTGAAGGATTTATTTCTCTCCTGAGTAGAACTCTTTCTTTCCCATCTCACCCTCCTGAGTCCGTCAAGAAGTCCAACGCTAACTCAAGTTCTGCTCTACTCATGCCTCAGACTCCTATATCCATACTAAGAGCAGTTCCTAGGTGGCTAGTTCACTTTTCAAAAGGGCAGTTTCATTATTGTTTTCCCCCCTGTGGTTAAGTGCGTGGCAGACTTCAGCTTAGTAAGAGTGGAGGGGTGTTCTGGGAAGGGGTTGGGGAAAAAGGGCAACTAGCCCTATGGGATCCTCCCGGACCGGGGCAGGAACCCGTGTGCCCTGCATCGGCAGGCGGACTCTCAACCACTGCACCACCAGGGAAGCCCTAGCCCCATGATTCTAATGCAGTTCTTTCATTTCACTGGCAGTTGCCCCAGGACCCCTTCTGCTCCCATCCCCAACCCCACATTTATTGACTCTGAATTTGGAGTTGCTATGGGTTTGTTTTTACATCAGTAGTTTTCTCCTATATGCGTTCTGGGATGTGGTTTATTCTATTCTTGTCTATCTGATCCTATCTGCTTTCTACCTTCCAGGAATCCCTCATAATCTCTGGTCCACTGGTGGCACACTCTCTTGTTTATCAGCATTGTTAGTCATTCAGTAAGTACTTACGGAACTTCTACAGCATACCAGTCACTGTTCTAGGTACCAGGGATATAACAGTGAACAAAAGAGACACAATTCCCAGTTCTCATGAAACTTTACCTTCTAGTGGAGGGTGACAGACAACAAATACATCATTTAAATGTCCAGTTTATCAGATGGCAATAAATGCTATGGGAGCAAATTAGCAAGGAATGCAGGAAAGAGTGCCTATTTGGATCACGGGATGGGGCTGTGTTGCAGTATTAAACAGGGTGTTCAGGGAAGACCTGGCAGTGACCTTTAAACACAGATTGAAGGAAGTGAAGGAAGTGATGGAGGGAGCCATGTAGATAGTTAATGGAGGAAATCTAGACAGAGAGAACAGAGAACCCAAGGGGGAAATGTGCCTGGTACACTGCACTATAGGAACAGTAAGAAGGACTGTGTGGATTTCCTTTTATATCATTATTTCAATCACTTTATGGAATTTAGAACAGAAGAAGAGGTTGATATTTGTGCTCAGTTGGCCTACCTTGACCTAACCTTCTACTGCGATTTCATTTTCAGGATATATTAGTCTCATTCTCCATGCACCTCATTTAACAATTATAGATCAGCTTATGACTGCTTATATCATTATGCCATGTTGTTATATAACCATTGGTGTGCTGGAGCCAGTTCTCATCGCTTCTATGAGCTGACTGCTAAATATTAAGGAATTTTGCAAACTCATTGTTAAACCATTGGTAGCTTGTAATCAGCTATGCTGGGAATATTTACCCCACGGAATCACCAAAAGCTACAAATCAGGACCTATTTTTTCTTTTAGAGAGCTGCTTTACCGGCACAACACTGTAATTTACTTTCAAATTATGTAGCATTTCATGTGTGTGTTTTACCTCCCCAAATAAATTGATCCCCAAAGTTTCTTAAGGACCAGGATCATATTTTCGTATAACCAGAAACAATAAACAAATAGTGCTATGTATATAATAGCATTCTGTAATTATTTATTAATTGAAGCAAAGAATTAAGGCATATATTTTTAAACTAGAATTTTCCAGTTCAAAAAGTGGCTAGACCTAACATATATGGACAAAACAGCAAAACTGATGTCAGTGAGCCTAGAAACTATCCACTGAAACCTTCTGTCACCCATGTCAATCCTATCATGCCTTACTCTTTTTATTCATAGAATTATGACATTTTCTAGTACTGGAATATGTTTAGGTTTGCAGATTTAAAATGAGTCCTATTGTTGAAAATCATCCACTGACTAACTAAACTTATTCAAATTACTAAATGACTTTAACCTAAAGTTTTCTTTTCTGTAAAATGGATCTGTTCTGAATTCACCTCATTCTATTCTCTCATAATTACTATAGGAGAACTGAAAAATATAAAAAATGAAAATCACTACGTATGTACAAAATGATATTTGTATCATATAGATGTTATCTATATCATCACATGGTTGTCAACGTTATATAGATAGTATATGGATATCATTACAATATCTGTATTTAAATAAAGCATAGTACTCTGTACATAGGATGAACTCAATAAATACTTATGGAATGAAAGAGAGAAGAAAGTAATAGATAAGTGAATGCATAAAACAAACTATTAAATTATACTGGCTCTTAAACTGTTCATAAATTACTGGTTGCCAAGGTTATTTGTAAGAATAAACACTGCTAAAAAGATTGATACTTCTGTTTCTGGCAAGAATGAACGTTTCAACAAAGACATTTAATAAGTTAAAATGACATGACTTTGGCATCTTATCAAATTCAGCATCATTCTTCCCATTCATACGTTTTCAGTGGCAAACAGCACCCAACAGAAACGACTGTCCAAAGTGTCTGGTTCATAGATAATAGGATTTGCCCTCCCAGATGTCAAGATTTAGCATAAAATCATGGCCAATTAAGATAGTGAGGTATTAACACATGTACAGACAAGCAGGCCAATAGGATTCTATAAAGAGCCCAGAAACAGGCCTATGCATACGTAGAAACTTGATATATGACAGAACTGACATTGCATGCTGGTAGAGATAAAACGGATGATTTCATAAGTCTTGCTAGTATAATTTGTTACCAATATGGAAAGAAAGTGAAATTGGACCTCTACCTCACACCATACAAAAATCAATTGCAAATGTTTCAAGAACTTAAATGTAAAAGGACTAACTTAAAACTCTTGGATATAGTATAGAAATATAAGTTTGGGGTGAGCAAAGATTCATTAAACAAGATTTTTAAAAGCTCAAACTATAAAAGAAAAGATTGATAAATTTGACAGTTTTAAAATTTAAAATATCTGGCCAAAAGTAAAAAGATACTGTGAAGTGACTGATAAAACAATTCACAAGGTGGGAGAAGATATTCCCAATATATATAACTGACAAAGGATTAGTATCCAGAAATATAAGAAACTTGTACAAACCTGTAAGAAAAAAAGCAGAAAAACTGGCAAAAGACATACACAGACATTTCACAGAAGTAGAAAATAGACTGGCCAATAGAAGATACTCAACCACATTAGTAACCAGAGCAATGCAAATTAAAATCGCAATGATATACCATTTCTCCCCTATCAGAATGGCCAAAATTAAAGTGTTTGCTGATGCTGAGAAGATGACTAGGTAGAACCAATGGAATTCTCAGACACTCCCAATAGTAATAAAAATTGCTACAATCACTTTAGAAAACAATTTGGTGTTGCCTAGTTAAACATGTACATACTCTATGAGCCAACAATTCTACTCCTAGATATATTTAGAGGTAACAAACTGTTTAACAACCAATGAGTCATGGACATTAACCATTCGGAATGGATGTCAGTCAGCCTGCACCCACCCAATACTAGTGTAGACCTACTATCAGTGTTAATACACCTGAGAGAAACTCGTGCACATAGGTACTAAAAGACATGTACAAAAGTGTTTTCAGTGGCATTTTTTGTAATGCCCAGCAAAAATTAAATAGATGACAATATTGTGGTATTTTCACACCATAGACTACTTTGCAATTATAAAAATGAATAAACTAGTCATCTCCATCAACACGAATGAATCTCAAAACGTGATATTATATGAAATAAGGCAATCTCAGAAGAATATATGTAGACAGAATGATTCGATTTACATAAAGATCAAAACCAGGGACAATTTGATTTTTACCACTGCTCCCCAGGAAACGAGACCTAGTCCCTGACGTCTAGACCTAGAGGCTCAAAACGTAAAGAAGACATCAGGAGTTATCCAGCTTACCCATGTCATTTTTTTTGACATGAGGGACAGGGGGATGATGAGAGCATTCTGGTTTAAGGGAATGAGTACAAGACTTGAAGTCATAAAACTCAGAGTCCAGCCTTGGCCCTCCACGTAATAGCTTTGCAGCAATGGGAGGAGTTACTTAAACTCACAGAGGATAATAACAGCTGTCTTCCCTATAACTACAATTACAAATATGAGATATTACTATAGAGATAATAATGAGCATGTGACTTTTTAAAGTTTATTAAATGTGTGGTAGTAACTGCTTTCACATTATAAATATGTGCATATTTACATTAAATTAAATATTTAACAGGATGTTGCAAATCCTAAATGCACACATGACCAATTTTGAAGACACATGCTATTATTCAATTAAACAAATATCTTTGTAAATGAGTTAAAGTGACTTAATGGGCCTTCTGTAGTCAGAGCTCTTTTGGTCTCTCACAGCAAATTCTTGCTCATAGATGAGGAGAGGGAGCATTGCTGAATGAGATAAGATTCAGTAGGAAGATGGCAGATCAAACTGGGAAAGATGTTATCTGAAGCAGGCTAAGGGGAAAAAGCCAAGGATTAAGGTCAAGGTCACAGCAGGAAAATGGCATCAAGCACCAAACTTCAAAAAGGAGTGGCTCTGATGGAAATGAGAACATGAACTGTAAAGTTAGTAGCCAGGGAAGTTGGTCCTAGGACAGAAACAGGTACTTGGAAGGAGGCAAAGAACTTGATTCCAACCTAAGTCTGGGAAGAGCAAGTGTGGGCTGGAGCCAGGCAGGGCTGGACCCCTTAGGCACATCATATAGTCACTTCGTGACTTGATACACTACAGTATGTAAGTCTTCCTGTCACTACCTACACGGAAGTAAGATTACAAAGTATGGCAGGCTTAAGGCAATGTTCCTCCTTTACCAAAGAAATGTTCTAAATCCTGAGAGGATTAAGGGCTAGTAAAAAAGTAATAACCATAAGAAAAACTAGCGTTTTCGGGTACTTGTTATCTATGCTATGATAAGCACTTTATGTGTGTTAGCTTGTTTAATCCTGAAAAAAATTCTAGGATGTAGGTACTATAATTAGCTCTATTTTAGGATAAAGAGACTTGCCTGAGGTCATAAAGCTGGTGTGGGGTCAAACCAGGACTTGACCCTGGTCTGTACATCTTCACGCTCCACGTTCTTAACCACCATATACTGTTTCCTCATTCCTGCCGAAATGGTACTTTTGGTGTCCTCAAGTTACCACTTACAGCGCCCATACCATGTGCTATTTTTAAATTAGATCAAAATGGATTACCTTTTTAGATTTTTAATGAAGGCAGATGTGAAAATGTTAATGTTGACAGCGAGATGTTTTCCTAATTACACTTCAGCTTAACAAGATAAGCATGGCTGAAATTTGAGCTCAACTTGTCTTTGCAGGTCCTCTTGTGGCACAACTCAACTACTACAGTTTGAATCTTTTAGATATCTTATAATTTTGGAGATTCTCCAAAAGTGAACTGCAAAAGATAAAAGTCAGCATTTAAAGGTCTGGAAACTTTAGTCTGAGAAATATATTTTTGAGAAGAGTACTTCTTAATTCACTTCTTTTTAACATCTTTATTGGAGTATAATTGCTTTACAATGGTGTGTTAGTTTCTGCTTCATAACAGAGTGAATCAGCTATACGTATACATAGATCCCCATATCCCCTCCCTCTTGCGTCTCCCTCCCACCCTCCCAATCCCACCCCCCTAGGTGGTCACAAAGCACCGAGCCGATCTCCCTGTGCTATGCGGCTGCTTCCCACTAGCTATCTATTTGACATTTGGTAGTGTATATATGTCCATGCCACTCTCTCACTTCGTCCCAGCTTACCCTTCCCCCTCCCCGTGTCTAATTCACTTTTTACGTAACTATGTTAAAAGCTAAAAAAATATTTCATAATGTATTTTTCTTCCAGATGGCATTTATACCTGACTTTTGGTTATAGGTACCACAACACTAGAGCTGCACTGTCCAACATGATGGAAATGTTCTAGTTTTGTGCTGTCCGCTATGGTAGTCACTGGCCACATGTGGCTACTGAGAACTTGAAATATAGCTAATGCAACTGAAAAACTGAATTTTTTGTTTTATTTCGCTGTATTTGATTTTTATTAATTTAAATTTAAAAACTGAAGCAGTGTAAACTATTTTTATATTAAATTTTCATTATTCTGATAGGCCCACATTTCACTTGGACCACTGAAATTTTAGCATCTGAATTGAGATGTGCTTTAGGTGTAAAATGTATACCAGATTTCAAATACTTAAAATGAAAAAAGAAAAGAATGTCAAATGTTTCATGAATAATTTTTATTAAGTACATGTTAATACATTTCAAATATATTACTTTAAATAAAATATGATATTAAAACTAACTTCACTTGTTTCTTTGTACTCTGTTGATGTGACTAGATCATTCAAAATTATATATGTAGCTCATGTTATATTTCTATTGGACAGTGCTGCTCTAGAATGTTCACGCGGTAATGAGTTCCAGCAGACACCCTGTTTCGTAGAGATAATCTATATCTGGGATATTATACCTGTAGTAAGGGTCACAGTCAGGCCTAATCTTCATTATAGCCCAAGCAGAATCTCTTACAGCTCCCTGTCCCAACTGGCATGCAGGAATGCAACACAGCATGCAATGACACGGATTACCACTCCCATTCCTGCACTCAGAGCACCAGGGGCTGGGATTAGAGCAGCATCCAGACAGAGGCTTCTGGCTTGTACATCTCCAGGCATTAGCCCCAATCTATGTCCATGGAGGTCGGACATTACTGTCCATTTGTGGCTGACAACGCCTTTTAGTGGTGTCCAAGCTAGCTGCATGTTGACTGCTCTAAGAACGCATAGGTATTCTACATTACTTTGAATAGCTTGATAGGAAAATACTCAATTGGGGACTTACTCGGTGGTCCAGTGGTTAAGACTCTGCGCTCCCAATGCAGGGGAACTAGGTTCCATCCCTGGTCAGGGAACTAGAGCCCGCATGTCGCAACTATATCCCCTCCCTCTTGCGTCTCCCTCCCACCCTCCCAATCCCACCCCCCTAGGTGGTCACAAAGCACCGAGCCGATCTCCCTGTGCTATGCGGCTGCTTCCCACTAGCTATCTATTTGACATTTGGTAGTGTATATATGTCCATGCCACTCTCTCACTTCGTCCCAGCTTACCCTTCCCCCTCCCCGTGTCTAATTCACTTTTTACGTAACTATGTTAAAAGCTAAAAAAATATTTCATAATGTATTTTTCTTCCAGATGGCATTTATACCTGACTTTTGGTTATAGGTACCACAACACTAGAGCTGCACTGTCCAACATGATGGAAATGTTCTAGTTTTGTGCTGTCCGCTATGGTAGTCACTGGCCACATGTGGCTACTGAGAACTTGAAATATAGCTAATGCAACTGAAAAACTGAATTTTTTGTTTTATTTCGCTGTATTTGATTTTTATTAATTTAAATTTAAAAACTGAAGCAGTGTAAACTATTTTTATATTAAATTTTCATTATTCTGATAGGCCCACATTTCACTTGGACCACTGAAATTTTAGCATCTGAATTGAGATGTGCTTTAGGTGTAAAATGTATACCAGATTTCAAATACTTAAAATGAAAAAAGAAAAGAATGTCAAATGTTTCATGAATAATTTTTATTAAGTACATGTTAATACATTTCAAATATATTACTTTAAATAAAATATGATATTAAAACTAACTTCACTTGTTTCTTTGTACTCTGTTGATGTGACTAGATCATTCAAAATTATATATGTAGCTCATGTTATATTTCTATTGGACAGTGCTGCTCTAGAATGTTCACGCGGTAATGAGTTCCAGCAGACACCCTGTTTCGTAGAGATAATCTATATCTGGGATATTATACCTGTAGTAAGGGTCACAGTCAGGCCTAATCTTCATTATAGCCCAAGCAGAATCTCTTACAGCTCCCTGTCCCAACTGGCATGCAGGAATGCAACACAGCATGCAATGACACGGATTACCACTCCCATTCCTGCACTCAGAGCACCAGGGGCTGGGATTAGAGCAGCATCCAGACAGAGGCTTCTGGCTTGTACATCTCCAGGCATTAGCCCCAATCTATGTCCATGGAGGTCGGACATTACTGTCCATTTGTGGCTGACAACGCCTTTTAGTGGTGTCCAAGCTAGCTGCATGTTGACTGCTCTAAGAACGCATAGGTATTCTACATTACTTTGAATAGCTTGATAGGAAAATACTCAATTGGGGACTTACTCGGTGGTCCAGTGGTTAAGACTCTGCGCTCCCAATGCAGGGGAACTAGGTTCCATCCCTGGTCAGGGAACTAGAGCCCGCATGTCGCAACTAAAAGATCCCGTGTGCCGCAAGTAAGACCTGGTGCAGCCAAATAAATAAATATTTTTTTAAAACTTATAAAAAAAAAAAGGAAGAAAATACTCAATTGGATATAAAAATACATTTAAGTACCAAAAATGCAGTATTACATTTGTCAATGAAATAAAAGAGCTGTTGATTTTTTTATATAGTTTCAACTATTGTACATTTTGAATTGTAAACAATGATTTTTCATTTTGAACGAAGTTTCTCATCACTGGTGACTATCAAGAATCTGATGCTGATCAGGAATTGCAAGGAGCCTTTCAAGTGTAAAATCTTTATTTCCTCCTTCCTTTAACAAATTTGTTTAACAGACAAATTAACGGAGTACCTACTCTGTGCCCAGAGCTGTTCTAATGCATGGACTAAATCAGCAAACAAAAGAAAAAAAATACCTTGCCCTCACGGCGCCAGAGGTTGAGGTAGGCACAAGGACTGTTGGCCACCTCTATTTGCAAATGCATTTCTGAACAGGAAATTTCCTCTTGTAACATATTGTACCATCTATTCATCTTACAAACAAGAGGACTGAGCCCTATATATTGTTTGACGGTATTAATTTCTTCCACTGATCAGAGTTTAATAATTTATGTTTTAATATTTAAAACATAATTTAGGATGTTTACTTCATTTCTCCTAAATTCCCCACCCCCACCCCCGCCAACTCCCTCATTCATAGAGAATGGGACCAAATCTCATTAGGCCAGGACTTGCCCAACCTGGATGAGAAAAAACTACCAATTTGGCTGAAACATGATATTCTCATGGAAAAATGCTGAACTGTAACCTACTTGTATATGACCCTTTTATAAAATCTCAAGACCTACCTTTGAGTCTTCCCACAACCCCCAAGTCATGATGGAAAGTTCTGTCTTTCTTGGGGGCACAATTTTTTAAAGGTTGTACTGCCCTTATCTCCCCTATTTGCCTTGAGGGTCCGAATACCTCTGGGACCTAAATTTGGCCTCTGTAGTCCCCTCTAGAGTTCTTTCCAGGAGCTCCAGGGATCTTTATGAAAATGACCTCCTGGGCTTATCCTGACTTTCCAAAGAACCTGCAGTGAGTTATCTTACTCGTACATAAATAGTACTGCTCGAGCACCATTCTGTAAGGGAGTACTTCCTACCTTTTTCATACTAGGGCACACATAGGAAGCGATACCTGCGTCGTACAGTGGGGTAAAGTGGAGGGCATCAGGGGCATCTAAGAGGGACTTGTTTAAAGAACAAACTATATTTTCTTTAGATTATACAATTATGAAAAATATATTAAGGGAAATAAAATACCAAGCATTATGGAAGAAATTAAACACTGAATCTGATGAAAACAATGAGAATTTTAGGCTTCCTTTTGTGAATACAATTTTCTATCTGCTTTGCAGCAAAATTCTCAAGAGTTGCCAATACTCTCTCCAATTCCTCTCCTTTCGATACTAATTCCTCTTCCTTCTTTATTTTTATTTATTTTTTAAAATAAATTTATTTATTTATTTATTTTTGGCTGCGTTGGGCCTTCATTGCTGTGCGCGGGCTTTCTCTAGTTGCGGCAAGTGGGGCCTACTCTTTGTTGCGGTGCGCGGGCTTCTCATTGCGGTGGCTTCTCTTTGGCGGAGTGCGGGCTCTAGGCAGGCGGGCTTCAGTAGTTGTGGCGCGAGGGCTCAGTAGTTGTGGCTCGCGGGCTCTAGAGCGCAGGCTCAGTAGTTGTGGCGCACGGGCTTAGTTGCCTCGCAGCATGTGGGATCTTCCCGGACCAGGGCTCGAACCCATGTCCCCTGCATTGGCAGGTGGACTCTTAACCACTGCACCACCAGGGAAGTCCCTCTTCCTTCTTTAATAAGTTTATTTTATTAACTCCACCTACCCCATCCACCCTTTTCTTATACCTCCCAGACTCCCCATAGGTACTTATGTGTATTATTTTCTTTCTTATCCTCCCAGCGTTGCTTTATAAAAAGGAAGCATTTTATGAATGGAGAGTCTTATCCTCCCCACTTTTTCTTACGTGTGAGGTAGCATGTACTGTTCTGTATATATGGTTTTATACACTTAGCAACATATCCTAGAGATCTTCCAACATCACCGCATAGAGATCATCCTAATTTTTTCAGCTGCATCCTACTCTATCTTGCAGATGTTCCATAGTTTATTTATAGCCTACAATGGCAGAACGCTTGGGCTCTTCTAGTATTACAAACAATGCCAATAGGGAAGTAGAGGCAGAGGGAGGTATATACATACATACGTATATAACTTTTGATATATGGAGGGTGTAAGTGATGAATAGAGTACTACTGAAATCTGGTAGCGTGCCGCGGAGCGGCTGGGCCCGTGAGCCGTGGCCGCCGAGCCTGTGCGTCCGGACCCTGTGCTCCGCAACGGGAGAGGCCACAACAGTGAGAGGCCCGCGTACCGCAAAAAAAAAAAAAAAAAAAAAAAAAAAAGAAGGCTCAGAGGCAACAGGCAGCACAGTATATTGAAGCCTGTCAAATAATTCAATATGGTTGAAGCATAGTATGGGGGGCGACAAGGAGGAAGATATAAACACAGGTATAAAGATGGGGTTAAAGGCAAGAAATTAGGCAGGAGAGGTATATATATACACACATATAACATAGAGAGCAACTTCAAATAATTCAATATGACTTGATTGCAGTATATGTGTGTGAGGAGGGCAGGGAAATAGATGTAAACACAGGTGTCAAGATGAGGGTAAAAGCCGAATAATACATACCATGTTTCTTAAATGGAAGGATGAACCAAAAAACTACAAGTGAAATGGCTACCTCTAGAGAGAAAAGAGGAACAAGGTGGAGAGGACAAGGATACAAGCTACACTTCTAAAAATAGCCCTTGTGTGGTAGATTCGATTTTGGAACTACAGAAAATTATTACATACATCTAAGACAAAACTAAAATTTAAAAAACAACCCATAAAAATCAGAAGCGAAACAAAGCAAGTGAACCTAACTGTATACTGAGTTGGTGGCATAACTGCAGAGACAGTAACTATACTATTCTGGTTTTGTGTACATTTGAAATTTTCCATGGGAGGGGAGGGGAGAAAGAGGAAGAGGGAGAAGAGGAGGAGGGGGGAGGGGGAGGAAGGGGGGGGAGGGAGAGAGAGAGTGTGGCGTGGGGAGGCTGGCCAGAGTGATCGGAGGAGAGGGACGGGAGGAAAAGTTAAAGAATGTAGAGTCACAGAAACGACTCTTCAAGCAGGAGGGGATAATCAAAACGATCAAATGCTGCCCCACGGTCAAATAAAACGAGGACTGTGAAGCATCCATCGCACTGAGCATCACTTGAATAGAGACGATTAAACATTACGTGTGGTTTGAAAAGGGCAAATGTGGTTACAACTCAAAAGAAGGTGAAATCGAGAATGGGCTGCATAATCCAGAATGTGTGGATGTGGTTCTCTTACCTGCAGCCATTGAAACGTCCAGATTCTAACTCTAATACCATTTACCCTATCCCCTCCCATAAGACAAGTTTGACTCCACCAAAATGAGGTGAGCTCCTTCGCAGAGCTTCAGAGTTTCTGAAGTCCCCTGTAAGGCTCTGAAGGCGTCAGAAAGAATAAAGTAGGTAAGATTAGATC
This sequence comes from Physeter macrocephalus, assembly GCF_002837175.3. Taxonomy (NCBI): domain Eukaryota; kingdom Metazoa; phylum Chordata; class Mammalia; order Artiodactyla; family Physeteridae; genus Physeter; species Physeter macrocephalus. Next base: position 116,126,439 of record NC_041234.1, read on the forward strand.
CACTTGAGATGCAGCAAGGTACATTACTGTTGCTGCTGTTAGTATTATTATTTAACAGATATTAATATCGTGCGAAGTACCAAGCCCTATCCCAAGCACTTTCTAAATAGTAACTCATTTCATCCTCTCAATAGCCCTATGAGATGGATACTGTTATTACAAATTTTTGCTCTGGCTCTATTACTTTCTCACTACGTGACACCGTCCAAGTCACTTCTCTGTTCTGTGCTCCAGTTTTCTCCTCTGTACAATGGAAGCTTTTGGGTGGGAATTTCAAAAGTTCTTTTCAACCTTAACATTTCATGAGCTGTGATAGTGAGAAATCAGCCCTGGCCACTGACCTAACATGGTGGGAAGGAGTGTGAAGCTAACCTGTCCCCTTTTTTCCCCCTCTTCTCCCAGCTTAGAGTTCTAGTGCCTATATTCTGTCGTTCTCCCTACAAATGGTGGGAAATGTGACCTAACTACAGTGCCTGGCTCTTAGTAGGTGTTTAACAAATATCTGTTGAATAAATTAACCAATGAAAAATCAAATTATCCCAGCCCCCATTTCTTAGAGACCCACTTCTTCATCCAGAGAAAGTGCTGAAACTTTTGCTACAGATGTGTGGGTGCATGTGTGTGCACGTACATGTGCCCGTCTGTGTATTTCAAAAGGCATGTTGCATTCCTGTCTAGATTCTTTCTAGTCAAGAAAAAGACTGCTGTGGTCATTTACAAGCTTTCAGTAAAGAATTTTCTGCAGCAAAACTTCAAGGTCAGAAACCAAGGGAACCGATTTTTGGAAGCAGTCAAAAGTGACTTGAGGCTCTTAAGAAAGTTGACTAAGTGGTCTAAACCCTAAAGAGAAAGCTGCATGTCAAACTCTGCTGTTGATGGATTCAATTAAATGGCTGTTCCTTCAGGCTGTGTACGGGTCTGTTAAGGCATTCTTATGTATGTTTGCTGTGGATCAATCAGCAAATAATCAAATCTGGAAGTTCTATTCTTTCAATGTTCTCCCATAAAATTATTGGGGTAAAAGAAAAATGTAGGGGCCCCACGCCTTAAGAAAACCAAAACTCACAAAATAGATATATAAGGAGAAGATTATTCATGTTGCAAAAAGCAGTTCACTGAATGCAGAGTTCCTTTAAATAGCCTGCTCCCTCAGTGCCCTTAAGATGTGACTGGATTTTCCAAAATGGTATCTACACAAAGCTTTTCAGGAACACACATGTTTTGTAAAGTGACGTTCCTCTGTATTTAACGCTTACCAATTTGAAGCTGCTATTTAAACAGCATTAATTTCAACATTTATTTGGACTGAAAACTCAGTCTGGAGAAGTAAAAAGTAAAATCTTCCCACTGGAAGCTTTCCAGTAAACACACTACAGAAAGTTCACACTGCAGAGGGAATCTAAAGTTAGTTTTAATGAATATCTGGTCCTCGTGGGTTAGGAGCACTGCATTTTACTTCACAGTTGCACATGAGTTCCTGGGTGATGCTTTCCATGAGTACATTCCAGTATAACGCCTAGATCAGGGTTATCAGAAACCCTTGGAAATTCCTCTCTGCTCTTTATTAATTTCTTGGTTTTGTTTCTGTTTCTCCAACGCAGCAGTCATGATTATCTTGCTGTCTCGTAGAAATGTTCCCTTTTGTGGTATATGTGCACTACCTAGTTTCTGTTAGAGTTTGTATACTGAAAAGGAGACTTAATGGAACCTGCATGCCATGGTGGGGGAGAGGAGGACGATTTAAAGCAGGACCATTTGAAAATGAGAAGCAGAAAAAGTGCTGCTATTCCCTCCTGGCTAAAGCCACAGAGGAGATGAAAAGCGGAATCCAAGAAACAGAGCCGAATTGTGGTGGGAAACAGAGCTTCACGGAAGTCAGCAGTTTGCAAAGCTAGGATGTCCGGTGTGAGAGCAAGACAGGTCGGGAGGCTACACTGCTCCGTCAGTGGCACCTGGGCAGGGCAGCGCCAGAGTCAGGGCTGTCACTCAGGCCGGAAAGCGGTGTTCGCAGTGAGGGTGTGACCCGGTGCTCAGGCCACCCATGGTGGGGTTTCTCAGGAGGGTCACGAGACCTACGGCCCACCTTTTGTGGGGACAGAGCAGCACTGAGAGGTGTTAACGGACAAAAGATGGGAACACAAGGAAACCTGAACCCAAAAGACAGCACAAGCCTCGATGTGCAGAGGCCAAGAGACCTCTGGGAAATGCAGGGGGGAATCCGGGAGCCCCAGATGTCCACTAGCAGAAGCACTAATGAGCTGTCCAAACTAGGGATACACGTGCCGCCAAGAGGAAAAATGAAGACGAAAAGAAAAACCCAGCAGCACCGAGACCTAGGCTACCCTTTTAATGTTTCCTGATGGGGCAGAGCATGAAAGAATGAAGTCCAATGTCCAGTGGAATGAGGTAGGGGGGACAGAACTGGCACCTAAGCAAAGTGTGGCTGCTCCTCCCCAACAGCCCCACCCCGGCTGGCTCTGGTCGGGGTTTCAGCTGCAGCGGCCATTTCAGTCACCTCCTGCCTGAACTCACCCCAGGCAAGCTGGTGCCGGCAAGTAACCCAAGGGATGTGACACCTGGTTCTGCAGTTTTAGCAAGATCCCAGGCTGAGTTCCCTTGCATTCCACTGGCTTATTCATTAAGCCCCACATCTACTAAAACTGTCAGAAAATTTTCAAGCTGGTTTCTCATGACCAAAAACATAATCCTATAATCCTCAAAAAATATTTTGAACAGATAAACAGTGCAGTGTAATATCTGACACAGCCAGGCACCTGCAGGCCACCCTTTTCCAAAGCACAAGCCTCCTCACAGCAGATCAGTCTAGTTAGTGGGCCCCAACCGGTGCACTTAACCCTTTCAGGATGCCAGTCAGGGTCCCAACCCACCCCTGGAACTAGAGTAACGTTTTTAAATCTTTTCCAGTAGGGTGCAGGTTACATGCAAAAAAGAATACATAAATAAGGTTATCTGGAATACGCGTTAATTTTCAACAGAGTATGCTGGTTGACCCAAGTGCCTCAATGGAGTACTGTGGAGGTAATATTTCCCTATGGCAGGCCCCAATGCAGATGTTTCACCTTTGGATAATTAAAAGTTGAATATAAGAGCCTGATTAAAAAAAAAACTCTCCCATTTAACGAAAGGTTTGGGGACCACTTTAGGTTGATTTTGTTCATTAAATGCTACTAAAAATTTGATCCTATGTGGTTTTGAATTTTTTAATTTCACATATCTACCTGAAAGAATATTGACAATGAAGCAAAACCCTTATTAAATATGAAATAAGGACCATGTTCCACTTGCCCAGTAGTATCATTTCCAACAACTTTAACCAACTAAAGCTCAAACTGGACCTTAAAAGTAAGTGAAAATGTACCTGAACCTTTAATAAAACAGCTGTACCAAAGGGCATGCACTTTATTACGTAGTACACAAGGCTTTCGAACTAGAAACTAATTGTGAATTATGTGTGATATTTCCTTATTTGGTTTCCCCTGGTAACCTTCCATTCTTTCTAAAATTACAGTCAAATTAGAAACAATGAGGGGGTGGATGAAGAACACTGTGAGAAATAGGTTCACTGAAAAATGAACCCCCAAACAGAGGAAAGAAGTCACTAGAAGAGCCATAAGAGCCTCAGCAAACAACCCTCCACACCTCAGTAGCCCCTGAGTGCCCTGAAAGGGCCACAAATACAATACAATCCAGGATGTTCCAAGGAGTCATAAAGAAAGGGTTAAATCAGGTTGAATAAAGGACAGAAAATACATAAGGCAGCTGAGAAATTTTTCAACTTTTGGCAAACAAAGGGATAAGTTTCAGTTATGTGAAAAATGCTGAAAAATGCAGTCACAGAGAACACCCCATTCCTTCACAGAGAACACCCCATACCTTATAATGCTCTGTGATAAACAGTAAGAATGGGTCTAGCTTATTGAGTACCTTCACTCAGTGCCTGAGCTCAGGTTCAAATCCAGGGCTGCCAGGTTCCAAATCCTTTCCATTATTCAACAACTCAACAATAAAAAGAATACCTGATTTAAATGGTCAAAGGATTTGAACAGACATTTCTCCAAAGGAAATACAGAAATGACCAAGGGGCGTGTGAAAAGTTGCTCAACATCGATGGCCATCAGAGGAATACAAATCAAAAACCACAACGAGATACCACTTCACACCCACTAGGATGGCTCTAATCAAAAAGATGGATAATGACAAGCGTTGATGAGGAGGTAGGGGAATTCAAACCTCCATACACTGCTAGTGGGAATGTTAAACGGCACAACTGCTTTGTAGAACAGTCTAGTAGTTCTACAAAAAGTTAAACATAGAATCACCATCGACAATTCCACTCCTAGGTATAAACCTGAGAGGAATGATAACAAATATCCACATAAAAACTTGTACACAAATGTTCACAGCAGCATTATTCACAGTAACCAAAAAAGGAAAACAATCCAAAAGTCCACCAACTGATAAATGGATAAACAATACGTGGTATAGCCATCCAATGTAGTATTATTTGGCCATAAAAAGGAATGAAGTACTGATACATGCTACAACATGGACGAACCTCAAAAATATCATGTAAGTAAAAGTAGCCAGTCACAAAAGACCACATTTTGCATGACTCCATTTATAAGATATGTCAGTAGGCAAATCTGTAGAAACAGAGAGTACATTAGTGGTTACCAGGGACTGGGGGAGTTGGGCGGGGCAAAACGAGGAGTGATAGCTAAGTGGTACACCGTGTCTTTTAGGGGTGATGAAAATGTTCTAAAACTGACTGTGGTAATGGTTTTGCAATTCTGTGAATACCCTAAAAACACCTGAATTGTAAACTTTAAATGGGTAGATTATATGATGTGTAAATTATATCTCAATAAAACTGATATATACTTGAAGACATGATTCTTGCCTCATCCAGTATATCTGAAGGATCATTAACACTGGGTTTATTTGCTACTGAGTTTTTTAAGCTACTTATGAAACAATGTTGTTTCTGGAGTAATAGTCAAGGATGTACTTTTGCTTCTTTGTTTTAAGTGTGCGCTCTTCCAAAGATGCTGAATATAGCCAAGATTTCATGTTGCTGTTTACTCCCAGTAACAGCATAAAATATTTAGTAATTATGTTTCATGGCATACTATATTTATACTAAGACGTAGAGGCAAATCTATCTTGGCATGCACAAGTTTTTCCTTTATATTTTTAATTTATAAAATTATTGCCCTATTATAAAATAATGCATAATCAGCATAGAAAATATGGAAAAATGCAGAAGAGATGAAAAAAAAAAAAAGCCAGTCAACTCTATTCCCACCCACGAGATAGCAACTGTTAACATTTAGGTTTATTTTTTCCCCTTGTTTTGCAATGCATGTTTTTTTCACACAATTGTGATCACATGGTATACTTCGGCATTTATCTACTGTCTGCTTTCATGAGAGCTTTGAGGAACAAACCTAGTGAAATTTGGACCAGAGCACTAATCTGTCTCTCAAGCTTCCTCCTCCCTGCCCCCTTACCTTCCTTTTCCTGGAGCAGGACCACCACCAACCAAGCCTGAAGAAAACAAAGACCTTAAGAGGTAAAGCTACCGAAGAAGGCTGGAGGTGCTCATCATCCTTAAGCGCCCATCCGTCATCATGCAGCTGGCTGCTGTCTCTCCTAGGCTTACATAGAATGAATGAACACCACAGCAACAGTTCAATTTCATCTTTGCAAAAGAGGTCATGAATACAAATGGAGGCTCTAAGGAGACTCATCTCTCTTCTAATCAAGCATTTGACCCCCTTACCGTCTCACAGGAGATCTGCTGTGCCGTTGCCATCTCCTCAGTAGATGACCTCTTTAATACTGTGAGAAGAACACCACAAAGAGTGACCAGTCCTCCAGAAAACAGAAGGCCGCTTCTCCATCGTTAGGGCATGCTGGTTAGCAGTGTAGGATCATTCCAGGCCGAACACTGTATTTTAAAAGCCAATGATACAAAGTCCACCTATAAGCTGTGCAGAGCCTGCTTAAAGCATGGGGAAACAGAAGCTCCATCTATTCCAAAGTCCCCAGCCAGCAAAAGACAGATAGGTCAAGCGCTTGCAGTACAAGGTTCATAAAGACACTGCGCCCCACAATTGAAAACGCCTTGCGAAGGTAAGATCCACGTACGCACCGCAAGATTTAACAAGGCAGCACCTGAAGAAGTTGCCGAGGTGTTTGCTAGACAGCACACAAAAAGAGACCTGTTGCTAATACCCTTGTGAATCATAAATCCCAATTGTCTCTACTATGTGCTCGTGGTTAAAGTACCTTAGCCTCTCTTTTATACAGATGCGAATAACATGTTTTTAAAGAAGGGATAAATCACCTTAAGCCAGTTGTTGTTTGGATCTAGCTGTGATCAAAAGAACTATTAGGACAAAAGCGGAAAGAAACATTATGCGAAGCCTGTAACATTAGTCACTAATAGTGCCCTGCGCGAGAACCAAATGTAATAAGATGGGTATATAGTACGATGTCAAATTAACCCATCTTTTCAAGGACTACTGTACTAAGAAAAGCAAAGTGAAAATGTGTGTACTTGCAAATCCAAAGGTTGAAAGTTCTGAACAAAGCTCTTAATTCATGCCAGTTCCGGAAATGACCTGAAGTTGAAGTAGCCAGTCCAGTAGACAGGAAAATACTTGGTTAAAACATGAGAATAAGCACCACTCAACTCTTGAGAAAATACTGAGTGTCATGAAAGACCAGCTGGAGAGGAATAATTACTTAATGGATGTTCATCTTGACGAACGAGCAAAGTTCCCTTCCAAGGCTAATACTCAACATATTGATTAATTTCTATCAAAGCAGGCATGCGTCTTGAGCACCCAATAATCTATCTAACACAGAAAAGACAAGCATGGAGAAATACTGCATTGTCATACAATATTGTTTTCTCAAATTTAGTCTTGCAGTTTCAAGATAACTGGAAAACACCATGATGTCACTGTTTTTAATGCCAGGGAATGGGAGTTTACATATTATTCTTTGGGCCATTCTGTAGCTTCTATTTGGAGCAAAGACAAATAATTTCGGAAGTTCACTGTCAATTTCAGCTTGTCATCTTTCTATATCAAAGACAGATGGGATTAGATGCAAACATATGGGAAGATATTTTTTCTAAGCCTAAAATGTCTTGTATATTTGTATATTTTCTCATTATTATACAGGGCTGGGCTGTCACTTGGCTGTCACTTTAAAGTAATTTCATCTGGGACATAGAGACTGTCGAGCCCTAGGTTAATGCAGAATATAGGAAACAGCTATACTAAGCAGACTGGTTTTTTTTCTCTCTACCCTTCATAAAAACTGCTTTTGACTGCTGTGTTAAGGGCAGTTCCATCTATACTTTTATGGTGCCTCTTTCTCAGCAAATGTTGGACTCTACCTCAGGCTTACAGGATTTTCCATGGCACAACTGCTTGCAAAATTGATATCTGTGCTGTCTTTCCATTTGTGTATTCATTCTCACCTCTTATTTCTGAAATTGAACCAGTGTCTTTATTTGGTGCATATTCTCTCCAGTCAGCATTTGAAGTTTGTTTGCCATAAAACATTTCTTGCCATTAAACAGGCGCTCAAGGGTCTACCTTATCCAGCTACCACCACGGCCCACCACTAAACGTTTTAACATGGGATAGTCTTTTGCAGAGTTGGCAGGACTGGGTTGTTTTTCCCACAGTGAGTGGTAATAGACTAAATTTGTTTCCTCTGTTCCTTTGCACCCACATCCCTGAATCACTCCTCCCCCAGTCTCAGATAAGAAGTCAAACAGGGTACCCGTTCCAGCTTTTAAAAATTAAAGTGAAACCATGAAAGATCAAGAAGAAAATATGAAAGAATATTCAACCCTTCTCAGAATGCACCAGGCTTTTGTAAGCACAAGAACAAAGAAGAAACCATAAAATAAAAGATGTATGGACCTAAGAATTTTAAAAAATCAATCTTCTGTGTGCTGAAACAAAAGTAAACTGTAAACAAGAAGCTGGAAAACCGTATTTGCCAAACAAATGTGACACGCACAAAAAATGGTTAATACTGTTACTATACCAAAAAATGTTACAAATCAGTAACAAAAAGACAAACATTCTGGGCTTCCCTGGTGGCGCAGTGGTTGAGAGGCCGCCTGCCGATGCAGGGGACACGGGTTCGTGCCCCGGTCCGGGAGGATCCCACATGCTGCAGAGCAGTTGGGCCCGTGGGCCATGGCCGCTGAGCCTGCGCGTCCGGAGCCTGTGCTCCGCAACGGGAGAGACCACAGCAGTGAGAGGCCCGCGTACCGCAAAAA
>NC_041234.1:116135608-116142198 GCF_002837175.3 Physeter macrocephalus
AAAAAAAAAAAAAAAAAAAAAGACAAACATTCTAAGAGATAAATAGGCAAAGGACCACTGTACTGTTGATTGTCGAACTCAGCAAGCATTCTCCACCCCCTTCTTTGCCTGCATCACAGGCACCTAGGGGTAGTAATGTGATACAGTCTTGCAAGCAAGAATCTGCTGGAGGAGAGGGGCATTTCTAGGAAAAATTATGTTTTCTTAATTAAAGTAAAGAGGTCACACAAATTCCTTACCTCATTTTTCCTGCCTTGGAAAAGGATGGGATGGCTGAAGCTGAGGCAGTCATCTTGCAGATGTGATTCCATTGAGCTGCTGAACCAAAACCATTAGCAGCTGGTTACTTCCAGACTCCTGTTTGTGTGAAGAAAACATGAACCCTTATTAGTTTAAGCCACTGTTAATGAGGGTTTCAGATACTTTGAGCCAAAAACATTCCTCACGGATGTTCCTCCTATGATTAAGCAATTCATACACAAAAAGTAAGATACAGATAGACAATAAGCATAAACATTGCTTCACCTTGCAGATAATAAAATACATTAAAAATAGCAATGCTATTACGCTAAGTGAAATAAGCCAGCCACAAGAGGACTCTTACCTTATGATTCCATTTACATGAGATACCTAGAATCCTCAAATTCATGGAGACAGAAAGTAAAATGGTGGTTGCCAGGGGCTGGGACAAGAGGGAGGGGAAAATGGGGAATTAGCGTTTAAGGGACAGAGTTTCGGATGGATAAGATGAAAAAGTTCTGGAGGTGGATGTTGGTGATGGTTGCACAACAATGTGAATGTATTTAAGGCGTCTGAACTATACGCCGAAAAATTATTAAAATGGTAAATTGTATGTTGTACATATTTTACCACAACAAAAATATGATAAAAATCAGAAAAAAAATTAAATAGCAACACTAGTTTTCAATTTTCAAAACTGACTACATTTAAATTTTTTTTTAATTTTGTTAATGATGGTACACAGTGTTTCCGAGTGTGGGGAAACAAGGATTCTCATGTGCTACTGGTGGGAGTCTGAATTACTATGGTAAACTATACCCCAAAATCTTATAAATATTCAGATTTTTGGTACAGTGATCCTACTTCTAGGAATACAGCCACTAAAATAATCAGAAATATAGAGAATGTTTTACATCCGATGATGTTCATAACATCATTGTTTATAATATCAAACAATCTGAAACAACCTATGTGTCCAGAAAGGGGGCTGTTTAAATGCATTGCTATCTATCCCTTCCGTGGAACACGGTACTGGCATGATGAACAATGGTGTAAGTCAAGGGCTCTTAAACTTTGCTGTTCGTCTGGCGAGATTTTATAATTCCCAGTTCGCAATACCTCATATCCATTCAGTCAGGACTCCTGGAGGTGGGACCCAGACATCAGTACTTTTGAAAGCTCCCTCCACCCCCACCAGCCAGTGATTCCAATGCGCAGCCAAGCTGAAGAACCACTGATGGAGATTTCTATTTATTGACATGGAAACAACATAAATATTCACTAGAATTTGTTTGATGATAAAAGCAGATTATAGAACAGTCTGTATAGCATGAGCTCATTTAAAAATATAAATGTGTGGGAATTCTGAGTAAAGATGATGGATTTAACACCCACATTTGCTTTTACTTCTTCCTGAAACTCCACTAAAACAACAATAAAAAGATTTTTAAAAGGTACAAACTGACAAGGAGAAAAATAATGGGAGAAGAGAAAACAGCAACACAACTTTGAAAGCTAGAAAGCATTTGAGTGGTGACAGGGAACCAAGAAAGCCAAATCCTGAACTAATAGTAAGGAATGCTGAGAAAGAACCCAGTTTACAATGCAGAGCCCCCGCCCCTGATGATGACTTAATTAGTGGAAGCAGGTACCCCTGGAAGGATGAAGGAAAAGGTCACTTGAAAGTTTACTTAGGATGTAGTTGGAACTCCAGATCCCTTCCCTATGACAGTTGGATCTGAAGGTTTATTTTCTGGCGAGAGTAAAACAGACAGCCTCTAGACAAGAGGGCATCAGACACAGTGGTGGGCTGAGGGTACTATAACTGAAAGAAGACAGATTGAGTTAATGCTGAAATCTCTGGCTCTCTTCCCCTACTCAGTTCTCAGAACTGTGGTGGCCAGGTTTATACCTTCCACGCACAAGTCTGGAAGAAATCTGATCACCACAAGAAGAGAGACCTAAAGGTACTTGTTATGGGCTGAATTGTGTCCCCCCAAAATCCGTATGTTCACATCTTACATACAAATGCGGGTGTAGCTCACGACAGGCTCTTAAAGAGGTAAATAAGTTAAAATGAGGTCATTAGGGTGGGCCCTAAACCGATATGATTGACATTCTTATAAGGAGAGTAAACTTGGAAACAGACACATACAGAGGGAAGATTATGTGAAGACACAGGGAGAAAATGGCAATCTATAAGCCAAGGAGAGAAGCCTCAGAAGAAACCCACCCTGCTGACAGTTTGTCTTGAACTTCTAGTCTTTGGAATTTGAGGACAATAAATTTCTGGTGTTTAAGGCACCCAGTCTGTGGTACCTTGTTACAGCAGCCCTAGCAAAAAAGTACAGTACTATACCGGAATTCCCCCCCCAAAATGGCCCCGCTATATCACCCTGCAGTGAAACTAAGCTGACAAGGTCCACTCACACCCTCCAAATGACTGCTTCCAAATGACTTTTGGTCCCCCACTCTTAAGCATTTTAGCATACATCCAAGGATTATCAGACATCCGTGGAACACTTCCAACATGAAAGATAGAATCGAAAGCAAACAAATAGGAAATTTAAAAAAAAGATTCAGAGAAAGCAGGGACTATTCATGAAGGAAAAAGAAAATGCTTCTGAAGTACTGATCCATGCTACAACATGGATGAACTTTGAAAATATTATGCCAAGTGAAAGGAGCCAGACACAAAGGCCACATAGTACAGGGATACATTTATATGAAATGTCCAGAATGGGCAAATTCATAGAGACAGAAAGTAGATTAGTGGTTGCCAGGGGACGGGAGGGGGAGGGAACAGGGAGAAACTGCTAATGGGTACAGGGTTTTAGCAGGGAGGGATGAAGATGTTCTGAAATTAGATGATAACAATAATGGTTACACAACTCTGTGAATATACTAAAAACCACGGAATTTTAGACTTTGAAAGCGTAATTTGTATGTGAATTATGTCTCAGTAATCTGCTATCAAAATTATATAATAATATCCTCAGAGATATATGAAAAGATAGTATATATATACATATATATTAAATACAAACAGAATGCTATAAATAAGGAAAATATTTTTTTCAAAAAGAGCTCCTAGAAATTAAATTATATTATGGTAAAAAGGATTTAATTCAATAGAAGGATTGGAATATAAAATTGAGAAAATCTTCCAGAAAGTAGAACAAAAAGATGAAGAAACAAAGTAATAGGAAAAAAAAAAAAGGTAAGAAAATTAGAGGACCAGTCTAAGAGATACAGCCTGCAAATAATGGTGGTGCAATAGAGAGAACAGAGAGGAAACAGGGAAGTGTGTCAGTTATCTATTTCTGCATAACAGGTTCCTCAAACATTTAGTGGCTTAAACAACAATAATCACTTACTATCTCCTGTGGTATCTGTGGGACAGGAATTCAGACGGGGCACAGTGGGGACTGTTTATCTGTGCTCCACAATGTCTGGGCCTCGGCTGGAAGGCTCAAAGGCTAGAGACTAGAATCATCTGAAGGCTCATTCATATGTCTAGTGGTTGGTGCTGGCTGTCAACTGGTATACCCATGTGGTCTGGGCTTTCTCACAATGTAGTAGCTGGATCCCAATAATAAGTGTTGAGAGAAATAGAGGGAAAGAGAGATCCAGGCACAAATCATATTTCCTTTTATAACCAATCCTTGGAAGATGAACAGTGTTACTTCTCCCATATTCTATTGGTTGAGGCAGTTACAAAGGTCCACTCATGTTCAAAAGTACAGAATACAGACTCTACCACTCCTTGGAGGAATGTCAAGGTCACATTGTAAGAAGAGTATATGGGATGGGAGATATATTGGCATAGTCATCTTTGGAAAATGCAATCTTCCATAGAAGAAAAACTTCAAAGAAATATCAAAACATAAGAAAATTTTCCAGAACTGAAGGATATGAGTTTCCAACTTAAAAGGGACCATTACAGGCCCAATCTAATGAATGAAAATAGAACCATGCTAAGTCATCTCACAGAGAAATTTCAAAACATTGAGGTCAAAGAGAAGATCCTACAAGCTTCTGTTAGTTTTCTGACTGCACCTTTTCTTTTTGGAACCTTCCACTGCCGCTCTGGGGAGACAATCCATCATCACTCAACACTGCTTCCCCTACCTCAGGAGAGTGTGCTTGCCCCACGTCAATCAATGTACCTGGCTGTTTCAGGGATGGACACATTTAACAAATAAAGCCAAGCCTAGCTCTTTTTCAGGGACTGATATAGACGTTGGTTATGAAAGGGCCTCTTCTGAGATTGTAAGCACCAGGGACAATGTAAGCCTGGAGTTGCCAGGAGCTGTCTTTGCAGCCAAGTGTGAGAGGCCCACTCAAGAATGAAGCCAACAGTAAGGGAAGTAAAGCCAAGAGATGGAAAGAGAAGGAGAGAACTGAAATGATATTGTTTGAATGCCTGGAACTAGCTCTACCCTTGGCTAGCCAAGGTTATGTAAGCCAACCAATCCCCTTTTTTGCTTAAGCTCATTTGAGATAAGTTTCTGTTACTTAAAACCAGAAGAGTGGGCTTCCCTGGTGGTGCAGTGGTTGAGAATCCGCCTGCCGATGCAGGGGACACAGGTTCGTGCCCCGGTCCGGGAAGATCCCACGTGCCGCGGAGCGGCTGGGCCCGTGAGCCGTGGCCGCCGGGCCTGCGCGTCCGGAGCCTGTGCTCCGCAACGGGAGAGGCCACAACAGTGAGAGGCCCACGTACCACACACACAAAAAAACAAAAAAACAGAAGAGTATTGACTCATTCAACAATTCTTTGCATTGGTATTTCAGAGAAGAATAACCATATGAGACAGTAATCACCAGAATATGCTAACTTTGTCAGTTTCCCAAAGGTAGATTGCAACAGTAGCAAGCATTCCTAGGACACTCAAAAAAATTCAAGTAACAACTATAAAAGTTTTTGCAGGATTTACTCACATTTCAATGAGATATTTTAAGGAAATAGAGAGAGAGATCCTATTTGTCTATCAAGTAATTTTGTACCTGTAATTCATCATTAGTGATGTATGTGTAAAAACTTAATTTTAAAAAGGCGGTGTTGGGCTTCCCTGGTGGCGCAGTGGTTGCGCGTCCGCCTGCCGATGCAGGGGAACCGGGTTCGCGCCCCGGTCTGGGAGGATCCCACGTGCCGCGGAGCGGCTGGGCCCGTGGGCCATGGCCGCTGAGCCTGCGCGTCCGGAGCCTGTGCTCCGCGACGGGAGAGGCCGCAGCAGAGGAAGGCCCGCATACCACCAAAAAAATAAATAAATAAATAAAATAAATAAAAAGGCGGTGTTATTTTCAGAAATGACATATATCTCAAATGTGAGCGCTAAGATATATGGTACAGCTGAAGACATGACAAACGTTTATAATTCTGTTCTGCTAAGTTTCACAAATCCTTTGGAATCTCTTAAATTTTCCAAACATTATTTTATAATTGTTATAATTTCCTATTCATAGTCTGTATATATGTATTCTCCTCAAGGTATATTTTCAGAATTTAAAGAGAAAAATGTATTTAAACACTGTTGTAAACAATGAGCTTATGTGGGACTCAGATTAGCGTGAGGTTCTAATTTGGTGTTTTTCTTTTGGAAATTGAATGTATGCATTTTCCTTTCCAGAAAGGGGGATGGAAAAAGGAAGGGAGGGAGGGAGAGAGAGAAAGGAAAAGCAAAGAAAAAGGAAAGAATAGGTAGGAATTGAATTATTCATTAATTATAAGTGTAATTTCTAATTTTCAGGTGCAAAAATACAAGATAGAAGATTTTGCATAATTATAAGTCTATCATGCCAGGTTCCCAAACTGATGTGTTCTAAGCTTGGTATAAACAAATAGTAACTCAGGAGTATGTATTTCCCCACTACAGTACCTCAGAAGGAAAGAAAGTTTTCAGAATCACTTAGCTTTAACTTTGCAGTTTAATGTCATACTGTTTCCAGAATGAAGAATCAAACAAACCATCTTTTACTAGACATATTTTTGGTTAGTTTAAATGGATTTGGAGCCATCAAAACACTTGATCCAGATTTTTGACTTTGTTTAATCTATGTTACTCACCATGGAGGATACAGAGTCAACTAGGATTTTTAGGGGAGTAGAAAACTAAACAATATTCTAATCACTTTGAAATTGATCCTTTGGAATTGACTTTCAAAAAAGTTAAAATAGGGCTTCCGTGGTGGCGCAGTGGTTGCGCGTCCGCCTGCCGATGCAGGGGAACCGGGTTCGCGCCCCGGTCTGGGAGGATCCCACATGCCGCGGAGCGGCTGGGCCCGTGAGCCATGGCCGCTGAGCCTGCGCGTCCGGAGCCTGTGCTCCGCAACGGGAGAGGCCACAACAG
>NC_041234.1:116142605-116155723 GCF_002837175.3 Physeter macrocephalus
AGAGGGAGGCCCGCATACCACAAAAAAAAAAAAAAAAAAAAAAAAGTTAAAATACACGAAATTATTGGCTTCTGCACCATTTCTTAGATAAAAAGAAAGGTATTTTAAAGCACACTTTTCCTATGGCTCTTATAGGAACTGGACAGTTGTTTTGTCTCAGACACTGCTTAAGTACTTTACATATTTTATCACACTTAATTGTCACAAAATCCTGTGTGGTGAGTACTATTATTGTTTGCATTTTAGAAAGGAGGAAACAGAGGCATAGAGTCATTAAGTAACTTTCCAGAGGCCTGACAGCTAGTAAGTAGAAGAATCAGGATCTGAACCTCCAGCACTACAGTCCCACAATCTTAACCACCTCTCTCTAGTGCCTACAACTAGAACTAGTTTTAAAATGCCCCCTGGAAGTAGCTAATCAGTCTGAAAAAAAAAATCTTAGTTCATCCTGTCTGACAGAAAACCACACAATATAAAAGTTGGAAATGCCAGCCGCCTAATAAAATCTTTCTATTCGGTAAACATCTATTCAGATTAAACCATTATTAAGAATATAAAATACAAAGAAATTTCATTGTTATAAATATCCAATTCATGAGAACAAGAAAACATCTGAGTCTAATTAATCATTATAAACTTTGTATTTTCATATTCAAAAAGCAATCAAATTTACTCTGTCCAAAATCAGCTAAGAGTGAATTATGGTAATTCATGCATATTAGCTTATCACAACACATAACAAAAAGCATCTTTCCCTGTCTTTATTTTTATTTTATAAAAGCAATGAATGCAAATGGTAACAAGCCAACAAAAATTCCACAGATAAAAGGCTGCAGACTCTCTCCCATCTCACCCTTCCCAACAGCAAACCCACTTCTCAAAAGCAATCCATTTTTGCGGTTTCTCTCTTTAGCTCTCTGGAAGTATGAATGATATGCTTAGACACCTATTTCTTGATTTGTATCTGTTGACGCCCTGATAGCCCTGATATGAAAGAAGCACTTAATTTACAACATCCTTCTGGCCCTCTCTCATCTTCCTGACTGTTGATCTTTGTTATTTTTAGTTCTCTCTGGTTACCTTGGTAACTTTAAATACTGTACTTAAAGCTCTATTTGTAGTTCTATCAACTTTTGATAGTATCTCTTGGACAGAATGCAAATATAAGCAATATTGACAATATGGGAGGTGGAATGTGGACAGGGCCAGCCTCCTTGGCATGCAACCTATGCAATCACACACAGCCTCACACCAAGAAGCGCTAAGTACATGGTTTACTACTCTCCTGTCATTGTCTTGAAATTCTTAAGATATTAAAGAAAATCTTAGGGCTTCCCTGGTGGCGCAGTGGTTGAGAGTCCGCCTGTCGATGCAGGGGACACGGGTTCGTGCCCCGATCCGGGAAGATCCCACATGCCGCGGAGCGGCTGGGCCCGTGAGCCATGGCCGCTGAGCCTGTGCGTCCGGAGCCTGTGCTCCGCAACGGGAGAGGCCACAACAGTGAGAGGCCCGTGTACCGCAAAAAAAAAAAAAAGAAAAAAAAAGAAAATCTTAAAAATGGAAAAAGATGCCTTGTTCATGGTCAAGTGTTCCATAATTCAATGTAATTCCAACTAAAATCCCAACAGATCTTTTTAAAGGAGCTCAGTGGGTGCATTCTAAAATGCATATGCTTAAGAATATCCAAGGTTTGCCTTTGCTATATCAGATATCAAAAGTTATTATAAAGCAACATTAATGTGATATTTGTATAGGGCTAAAGAACTGAAAATGAAACAGAAGAGGGTGTGGAGAAATAGGCCCATGAATATATAAAAATGATATATGCCAGGAATGGTATTACAGAGATAAGATAGATTATTCAACAAATGGTGCTGCAACAGTTGGATATCCTACCATATGCCACACTCGAAAATCAGTCGCTGGTGGATTAAAAATTTAATATGAAAAAACAAAACTTTAAAAAATTTAATACAGTATAGGAGGATGTTTTTATAAACTCAAAGTAAGGAAGCATTTCTTAAATAAGACACATAAAACAATGACAATTAAAGGAAATATTGATAAATTTGACTCCATGAAAATTATTAACTTTTGTTCATCAAAAAAGAAAGTAAAAAGTGATAAACTGGGAGAAGATATTTGCAACAAATATGCCTAACAAAATACTGATATCTAGAATACATAAAGAATTCTTACAAATCAATAAGAAAGGACAGGGACTTCCCTGGTGGCGCAGTGGTTAAGAATCCTCCTGCCAATACAGGGGACATGGGTTCGAGCCCTGGTCCAGGAAGATCCCACATGCGGCGGAGCAACTAAGCCCGTGCGCCACAACTACTGAACCCACATGCCACAACTACTGAAGCCCGTGTGCCTAGAGTCCGTGCTCCACAACAAGAGAAGCCACCGCAATGAGAAGCCCGTGTACCGCAATGAAGAGTAGCTCCCGCTTGCCACAACTAGAGAAAGCCCACACGCAGCAACGAAGACCCAACACAGCCATAAATAAATAAATAAATTTATATTAAAAAAAGAAAGGACAAATGACCAAATAGAAAACTGGGCAGGGACTTCCCTGGTGGTGCAGTGGTTGAGAATCCGCCTGCCAGTGCAGGGGACATGAGTTCAATCCCTCACAGCCATAAATAAATAAATAAATTTATATTAAAAAAAGAAAGGACAAATGACCAAATAGAAAACTGGGCAGGGACTTCCCTGGTGGTGCAGTGGTTGAGAATCCGCCTGCCAGTGCAGGGGACATGAGTTCAATCCCTGGTCCGGGAAGATCCCACACGCCGCAGAGCAACTAAGCCCATGCACCACAACTACTGAGCCTGCGCTCTAGAGTCCGTGGGCCACCACTACTGAGCCCTCCTGCCACAACTACTGAAGCTTGTGCGCCTAGAGCCCATGCTCCACAACAAGAGAAGCCACTGCAATGAGAGGCCCGCGCACTGCAATGAAGAGTAGCCCCCGCTTGACGCAACTAGAGAAAGCCCGCGCGCAGCAATGAAGACCCCACACAGCCAAAAATAATTAATTAATTAATTAATTTGAAAAAAAGAAGAAAGAAAACTGGGCAAAAGACTTGAACTGACATTTTATAGAAAAGAAAAATGAATGGCACATAGCCATGTAAAAAGATGTTCAACCTCATTAATAATCAGAGAAATACAAATTACGCCACAATTAGATGTCATTTAATATCCACTGGGTTGCCAAAAATTAAGAAGTCTAGTAACACCAAATGTTTGTCAGGATGCAGATCACTAGGAATATCTGGTGGAAGTACAGACAGGTATAAACATTTTGAAAAACAATTTGCATTATGTTATAAAGTTTAACATTCACATATTCTTTAAAGCAGCAATTCTACTCCTAGGAATATAGCCTACATATATATATGCATGTATGTTCTTGCATATGTGCACCATGACTATATCTACACAGTTCATAACAGCAAAAAATAAAAATGGAAAAAAAAAACCTCCAGCAACAGGTGAATAAAGACAAATGGTAGTAAATCTAGACAATGGAATATTATGTAGCAGAGAAAATAAATTCACTATAACTACATGCAACATGAATAAATCTTATAAATACAATGTTGCATTTTAAAAAGTCACAAGACTACTTCAGTATTTCATTTTCATAAAGCTCAAAAACAAGCAGGTATTTGTGTAAACACAAACACAAAATTCAGGATAATAGCTACGGAAAGCTTGAGGATGGGAGAGGGAAGTGCCTCAGCTTTATTTGAGGATCTCAGTTCTACTCTCCATGTTATGCAGTCCCATGGGCTTATCTCCTGTCCTGACACAGTCAATCTTTCTAATAAACCCTTTGTTAGTGAGATGACAGTATAGGTTCAACTTCAGCTCCAGTTTACCCCTCTGGTTTTCAGCTCCACTTGGTTTATTCCCTGGGAATTGCCCTTACTTTCTTTTGAGCTCAGATATGCTTTGGATGGGATGCTTGGGAGAGGTTATCCAACATTCTCTGGTGGATTTTGCCATGGTACATGTTAAATCACTTTTCCAATCTCTTCTCTGAAATTGATCTTCTCCAGTTTTCCATTTCTACTTTGGTCAATTTTGGTCATCATATACTAAAAAGAAATCAGTGATCCCTCTATGTTTTCAGATCTGCTGCCAAACACATGTATGTATTGACTTATAATTTTTTCACTATATGTTACACACAAGTTTGTCTCATTTCTGCTTATGAATTTTACCAATTTTTGTTGTTTTCTACCTTTTTTTCCTTTAGTCTAGTAAAAGGTTTATCCAATTTATAATTATTTTCAAAGAATAAGCTTTTGGATTTTTACCCTATCTACCACCACTTTTGTTTCCCAATTTATTAATGTTAGCTTTTATTTTTCTTAATTGCTTTTTCTAGTTCTTCTGCTTTCTTCCATTGTCTTTTTCTAATATTTTTAGATAAGTACTCAGTTTCTTTATTTTTCATGGTCCTTTTTAAAATGAAGACATTTAAGGCCATGAATTTTCCTCTGAGAATATATATTTTTGTATGAACTACACCTTGCTTTCTAAGTTTTCAATTTTCTTTTTTTCTTTGATCCAAAGATTACTTAGAAATGTGGGGTTTATTTGATATCAAAGTAGATGAGTCACCTTTATATTATTTCAAATTTTGTTTAAGTTTTATCAATGAGTATAATCAATAAAGGAACTACTTTTAAAATTCTGCTTTGAATTTCTTTTTGGACCAACTCATAATTGACAGTGTAAATGTTTCCTTACTCCCCTGTCTTTACCTTCACAAAATAGTATACTTACCAATACACATATAGCTATTAACTTGTTTATTTATTATGTTATTCAAGTCCTCAATGTATCAGACAGGAATGACGTTCAGCTGCTAGAAAGAGAATCAATACAACAGTAGCTTCAACAAGCTAATGGTTTATTTTCTCTCTCTCCCTCTCTGTCTCTCTCTGTCTGTCTCTGTCTCTCTCTCACACACACACTCACACACACACACACACACACACACACACACACACACACACACACACACACAGAGCAAATCTGACAAGAGATAGGCCAGGACTGATATGGCATCTCTATGAATTTATTAATGCTCTGGGTTCCTTTTATCTTTCTGCTTTGCAATTTTTAGCACCACCATCCATCCTCAAAGTTGCTTCATGGCCAAAAGGTGGCTGTTACAGTTTCAACCATAACATCCAATATTCCAGGCAGAAGAAGGAGGGGAGGGAAGGGGCAAAAAAGATCTTATAGTTAAGTCAGCCTTCTTTAAAGAGCTTTCCTAGAACCCCCACCCAATGATTTCTGTTTATAGGTCAGTGACCACCCCTACTTTATGGATTTAGCTGCTATATTGTTTACTGCATATAGTTTTGTGTTTATGTTTATTATAGCCTTGCCCCCTATAATTACATAATGTCCTTCTTTGTCCTCTTTGGTTCTTTTAATTTTAAATTCCTCTTGCATTCTTTTTATTTGTATTTGCATGATTTTTTTGCTCATATCCTTAATTTCAATCTTTATCATTTTAAGTGTATTTTTAATCTACTGGACAGTCTCTATATTTTAATGGGATAAGTCAGTCTGATGTGCTTGATTCTGTGTTTTGCATGTAGCTTTATATTTACTATTTATTTTGTATTGCTGCTTGCTATTTTTCCTTTCTTCTAATACACATATTTCTTTACTATCTATTTAAAATAAGATATCAAATGTTGTGTCCATCAAAATGCTCCATTTCCTCCCCCATTTTTCCCCATCTCAGTGAGATGAAACAGTTAGAATACTTTCACTCTACTCTACACTCTTCTGCCTATCCTCTGAAAGGCCTTCATTTCGTCTCACCTCATATCTTTCAACCTAACCCCTACATTTTATGCTGGAACAATTCAATATACATTAAAAAAAAAACTGAAGCTCAACCCATATCTCCCACCTTATACAACAGTTAAATTGAAGTGGATGATAGAGGTAAACCTAAAAGCTAAAAATATAAAAATTCTAGAAGATAAGACAGGAAAAAAGGTTTTGCCACCTTGGTGTAAGCAAAGATTTTTTAGGTAGGAAACACAAAGCACAATCTATAAAGTATAAATAAATAAATAAATTGGACTTCATCAAAATTAAAAACCACTGCTCTTCAAAAGACATATTAAAATAGTGAAAAGAGAAGCTACAGACTGGGAGAAAATATTTCCAAAACACATATCTAGCAAAGAACATGTATCCAGAATAATGAGAAATAAGCAACATATTTTTTAAGATGGGGAAAAGATTTTGGAGCATTTTACCAAAAAGATACACAAGTGGATAATAAACACGTGAACTCAATTTAACTGCTTATCACAGAAATACAAATTAAAACCCAAATGTGATATCACTACACACCTATTAGAATGGCTATTTTTTTAAATAACAATACCAAGTGCTGGCAAAAATGCTGAGCAACAGGCATTGCTGATAGAAATGCAAAAGAGTACAGCCATTTTTGAAAATAGGTTGGCAATTTCTTATAAAGTTAAGTACACACTTACCATATGACCCAGCAATCCCACTCCTGAGTATTTACTGGAGAGAAATAAGAAACTATATTCATACTAATATCTCCATGCAAATGTTTATACCATGTTTACTCATAATCTCCCCAAACAGGAAACAATGTAAGTGGAAATCTAAATGGCCTCCAAATAGCGAATGGGTAAACAAACTGTGGTACATGTGCATATGCACGTAATGTAATACTACTCATCAATACAAAGTAAGGAACTAGTACTAATACATGCAATATCAAATGCATTTTGCTTAATGCAAAAATTCAGACTCAAAAGGCTGTATACATATTGTATGCTTCCATTAATATGACATTCTGGAAAGGGTAAAACTACAGGGAAAGAAAACATGTCAGAATGCTTGCCAGAGGCTGGGTGTGAGAGGCAGAGATTATAGTTACAGGACTGTAACCGTTTGTCAAAACTCATAGAAAGAACCATACATTAAAAAGAGTAAATTGTATTTTATGTAAAGTAAATTCAGTAATAAAAACCCAAAGAAACAAAATAACCCAATTTTGCACTCTGTGGTTAATTCATAATCAACACGGTGATAAAGCACAAAGTTCATTCCTTCCAAGTAATCTAATGAATACAACCCATAAGAGACTCAAGTATGGGATGTGGTTCTGCCAGAACCATAACAAGCCAACTAGGGATTGAAATTCCTACTCAAACTTGGGTGGGACCAGGGCCAGTAATGCATTCTTCAGGAATTTAACTGCTTGAGATTGACCCTTTTCTAGTGGCCGGTAATACCAGCAGTTCTCATTTTGCATGTCCAATCAGCGCCTGCTGTCAGCAGCAATCTGACTTGGGGGCAGGGCTCAGTCAAGCTTGTCTCCCCAGAGCTCAGTTTTCAGAACAGTTTTGTTTTTCCTAATTCTACATCTTCCCTGGGCCCATGCTCAGACTCTTCTCTGAGCTCTGGAGCTGAGGAGCAGCTTCTCTTCCATCAGATCTTATCTGACTTCCTTTGCCTTTCTGACTCAGGACATCTTTCACCTTGGCTGGCTCCGGCTGTGCACGCACCGCACGAGGAGCACATTGTGACGTGGCGCGATGGGAAGGTGGGGGGTCTCAGATGTCTTGCTGGATTTCCTCCCCCTCCTCTCCTCTCCTGTGTGCCCAGTGCTAGAACTACTATTGCACCATGAACACAACAGATTCCCATCCCGTCCAATACTGTCCATTTACTACCCCTCCGATCTTTTCCAAGCTTCACTTCCCCACCTTCTATTAAAGGGATAGTCCAAATTCTCTACTCACCAGCTCAGATACCTCAGCCTCAAGCCAAGATTTTAAAACATTCTAAGAGGAAGAAAGCGAAAGAAAAGCAAACAAACTATTCCTTTCCCAAGACACCCCAGTCTCGGTTACATCCCACTCCAGCAGGATCATCTTCTCCCTTAAATAAAGTCATGTCTGAAGTAAAAGAAAGAAAGTGCTTCATTTTAAAAAGTTATACTTCTTTTAATCCTTTAGGTAAATTGTCTCAAGGCCATTTCTGTTCAGTATACTTGGAGAGCACAGATCATCATGGAAATGCTGAAACAGAGATCAATTGCTCACACCTACTAAAAGCCCAAACATTGTCTGATCTTCCCGCCCAAGACTAAGGCATACACTCATTTGTCTTTGAAGGAAAATGTCACAAATTGTCTTTTGTACTATTAACCAATGGAAGTTTTATGTCTTATTTACATGTACGTTTTTTGGGGTGGAGGGTCACATTCCATGAAGAAAATCAATTCTGAATTCTTGTCCTCTGACCATCACTTAAAAACAAAAGAATTCACTTACATAAATCACAGAGCTCAAAGATTCCAACTGCCTTTAAAGCAGTCTTTAAAAGAATTACTTCTAACAAAAAAATTTTTAACTTGAAGTCCATTTCCTCCTTAGCCACTTTTGCAGGGAAAGTTAATAAAAACAAAAATTTTAAAACTCTATTCAGTGACCACCTAGAGGGGTGGGATAGGGAGGGTGGGAGGGAGGGAGACACAAGAGGGAGGAGATATGGAGATATATGTATACGTATAGCTGATTCACTTTGTCATACAGCAGAAACTAACACACCATTGTAAAGCAATTATTCTCCAGTAAAGATGTTAAAAAAAAAAGATGTTAAAAAAAAGATGTCAAAAATAACTCTATTGATATTACTATTATCCCCTCCTGCATTTAAAACTTCAGATATTGATTGAAATCCCCTTGTTTTGTAATCTCTGTATTTCACAGCATTTCTACCAGGAGAGTTAGCTCCATGAAAGTTAAAGCTTTTTCTTTTCTGCTGTCACTACTTCCCACTTCTAAAAGCCCTGGTTGCTATCAAATCCCTGCCTGTTCATTTGTTAGGGTCTCAAGGTGGTCCTCAAGACATCCCTAATTCCCTATCAGAACTTGGGGTATCCAGTTGAGACACCTATTCAGGCCTCTGCCTGAATATCAAGGCTTTCCTTTCCTTCAGGATTCCAACTCTCTTTTGCTGTTAAAAAAGAGAAATAAGAAAGAAAATCGACTAAAACAAAAAAAAAAAAGAGGGCAGAAGCGTCGTTTACTGCTATGTTCTCCGAACAGGAAAGAACTAGAAATATATGGTAAACAGCACTAATGGCGACCGCAGCATGGGAGCAGATGCAGCCTAAATTGCCATGGCACTTCCCTTGCTTCTAAATTCCAGCTGCGGGTGCAGCTGCTGGCAGCACTTTCCCTGCAGGTAGGGTCACCCAGATCAGGGAAAGTAGCTGTATAGCTGCTACACCAACTGCCCTTCTATTCTCAAGCTCACATCACCTTCTGGACAATTTGTATAATCTGGTGCTTTCCTTTACGGCAATGTTTACAAACGATGAGCTCTCGTGGTTCTTGACTGGAACTTGGCACCTGTCAGGAGCACAGTCAGTGCCCCAGTGTCCCTGGGCAATACTTCATCCCCCAGCTTTCTGGTGTCCTGGAAAGACAATCTCCCGTTGGTGACTCTTCCAATCACCCAGTTGGAAGCTTGGTGACCTCCTTCAATCTATGGATTCTGGTCACCCTCTCATTTCTTCACTGTGGACTCTCCTCCACCTGTTCCTTTTTCTCCTCCTAGAACTTCTAATAATTTGCACATTGTATCTCCTGTATCGGGCTTCCCTGGTGGCGCAGTGGTTAAGAATCCGCCTGCCAATGCAGGGGACACGGGTTCGAGCCCTGGTCCGGGAGGATCCCACATGCTGAGGAGCAACTAAGCCCGTGCGCCACAACTACTGAGCCTGCGCTCTAGAGGCCGTGCTCTGCAACAAGAGAAGCCACCGCAGTGAGAAGCCCCGGCTCGCCGCAACTAGAGAAAGCCCACGCGCAGCAACGAAGACCCAACACGGCCAAAAATGAATAAATAAATTAATTAATTAATTAAATTAAACTCCTGTATCTGTCCTCCAAATGTGTCTTTCTTTTCTCTCATGATTTCCATCTCTCTCTATTTTTGTGTGTTTTGAGGAGTTGATGTTCCAGGCCACAAATTTGGATCTCAACAGGGACTGTTCTCTCCTTTAATTCATTGACTGTACTGTTTAGTTGGGAAATCCACTTGTATAGCTTCAGACTTCTCCTATGTTCTGCTCTTGAATCTCCTCAAATGCTCTTGCTATTTTCTATTCAAGTTGTCCTGTTTCCTCCAGCAGGTCTTTTACTGGGATGTGTCCTGATGGATCTTCCTCTCTGGCTGCTAGGCCCCTGGGCTGGTAGTTATTTTATTGTTGTTGTACCCCCTCTGGGGCTCAGTTCTAGATTCTAGAGAGCTTTAAATTGAAGCAGTCCTCCGGGTGGAGGCAGGTGAGAAAGACGCAGCCTCCCAGGTCAAGAATTCGGAAGCAGATAGATTGCCAGTGCCCGGCGAGCAGCCACTGAAGATTTCTGCCTTTGGCTCCGACCACCAAGCTTCTCCCAGGATGCACAGTGTCCTCCCCCTCAGCCCATGGCTCCTGGACGCTGGTCTCTAGGCCTTTCTGCAGCCCGTGGAGGAGAAAGTCCTATACCCGTACTCTCCACTGGAGCTCCCACAGAGCCCAAATCTTCACTTGCACCCAAGAGCTGGTGGTCTCAGCATCTGTTGACCTCAAGAGAAGTAGAGAGACATATGATCCAGCAATCTCACTCCTGGGCATATATCTGGAGAAAACCATAATTCGAAAAGATGCATGCACCCCAATGTTCACTGCAGCACTATTTACAATAGCCGAGACATGGAAGCAACCTAAATGTCCATGGAAGAGGAATGGATAAAGAAGATAGGGTACATATATACAATGGAATATTACTCAGCCATTCAAAAGAATGAAATAATGCCATTTGCAGCACCATGAGTGGACCTAGGGATTATCATTTTAAGTGAAGTAAGTCAGACAAAGACAAATATCATATGATATCACTTATATTTGGAGTCTAAAAAAATGATACAAATGAACTTATTTACAAAACAGAAACAGACTCACAGACTTAGAAGACAAACTTATGATTACCAAAGGGGAAGGTGGGGGGAGGGATAAATTCGGAGTTTGGGATTAGCAGATACACACTACTATATATAGAATAGATAACCAACAAGGACCTACTACATAGCACAGGGAACTCTAAAAACACTCTGTAATAACCTACATGGGGAAAGAAACTGAAAAAGAATGGATATATGCATATGTATAACTGAGTCACTTTGCTGTACACCTGAAACTAACACAACATTGTAAGTCAGCTATACTCCAATATAAAATAAAAATTAAATTAAAAGAAAAAAGAGAGAAGTAGAGACATTGGAATGGGGACCTATATTCCAAAGTTTCCCTCTCCACTCCCAGGACTTTGTAACTCCACTAATATTAGGGAATGTGTTATTTCAAGCTATAAATTGACTTTCCATTTGAAAACTCTGCCCAATTTTCTGCTAGGTTTAGTACAAGCATTTTCAGAAATTCATTATGGTAAAGAAGCCTCTGGTTTTAAAAACTACAAGATTTGTAACATTTTTGGTGATCTTCACATAGTCTTATCACAAGTCCTGCCAGTGATCAGATTTACACCAGCTCCAAACCCTAGTGCTGAAGAATTAATTTCTCCTGAATAATTAATTGGTCAGTTTCCACGAATAATAATAGTGTGCTTAAAATGTAGCTTGTTATTTTCTTTCTTACAAGACAAGATCACCATTTACTTGGAGAAAGTAGCATTTTCAAATACACATCTTTCAAGCCGAACTGATTGTCATTTCCTTTTTTATCACATTGTATTTTGGTCAGCATCCATAAATCAGATTTCATGTTACTAAAAGAACCCAGCAAACAGCAATCAGTTCTACAGCAAGGCGTTACAAAATGCATTCTCGTATAAACTGTGATTCTCAGGTCACACCAACCTAGGTGGAAAAAAAGAATCACGATGGCAGTTGCATATTAGTGTTTCTCTGACCATGCTCCCATACGATTATGAGGAAATGGTGGCCTCTTCAGCTTCTCAAAAATACTTCTGGCGAGTACCCTGGCTGTGCTTCCTGTGTTCTCTTAGAACTAGCCTTCTTGGCTCCTGAGGCATTTTATATTTCCTTCTCCTGTACTTATATCTCCTATCACTAAAACTACGCTATCACTGCCAACTGGAAACATTACTGCGAATATGTCTGCCCTCCCATTAGGCCAGTGATGCTCGGGCCCATTGCTAAAGGTCCTGTGACAAGCGAACTGAAGATGTGACTCCCATCACTGCTAAAACGGCCAGTGTTATGTCCATCACTTGAAAAAATCTTGGGCTCAATGCAGTTGACAGCTTTCATCCTCAGTAGTCCAGCTTTATGAGCTCTTTTACTGCTTCTCTAACATCTAGAATTCTGGCATGATGCCCAGGGTGCTAGAGCCAGGAAAGAATCGGAATTACTAGTACCACACTAAGAATCAGTCCTGTCCCATGGTGGCCTCAGTCCTTGGACCACATTTGCTTGATCTCTCTACTCCAACTCTTAAGTTTTTCCTAACAGGCTTCGCATCTCTCATGAAAAACAGACTAACGGTGGGCCTTCCTCCCATCAGTTTTCTGGACGTGCCTCAATTCCAGCTGTGAAAATACCTTAGACTCATACCAGTGCATCTGGACCCCACTCATTGAATAATTACAGCTGCTACTAATGAAATGTAAATACTTTGTTTGTCACGTAACAATTTTTTCCTCCAACGTTCCCTTAATTTTTCAATGAGTTTTTAATGTTGGGATAATTTTCAATTCACAGAAAAGTTACCAAGCTAATACAGAGTTCTCATATACCCTAGGGTGCCAAGTTCCCCTAGGGTGTCACAGAACCTTGTTACCTTTGTCACAAGTAACAAACTAACTTCTGCATGTTACTATTAACTAAACTACAAACTTTATTCAGATTCCGCTAGTTTTCCCACTCTACCTCCCTTTTTCTCTCCCAGGAGCCAATCCAGAATACCACATGGCATTTTGTCACCATGTCTTTTTTTTTTTTTTTTTTTTTGGGGTACGGGGCCCCCCCTCTGCTGGGGCCTCTCCCGTTGCGGAGCAC
>NC_041234.1:116155818-116216234 GCF_002837175.3 Physeter macrocephalus
GCAGGCCCAGCGGCCACGGCCCACGGGCCCAGCCGCTCCGCGGCACGTGGGATCCTCCCAGACCGGGGCGCGAACCCGGTTCCCCTGCATCGGCAGGCGGACGCGCAACCACTGCGCCACCAGGGAAGCCCTGTCACCATGTCTTTTTAATCTCCTCTTGTCTGTTAACATCCCTCAGTCTTTCCCTGTCCCTTTAAATTTTAAATGGTTTAAGTATCTTCATGTCAGTTCTACGAAGAGTCTGAGCCCTGCTCCGCCTAGATACTAAAGGTTATGGAAAATATTTCTTCCCATTAATTCTGAAAAGGCAGGTTTGTCAAAAAGAAAGGAGCAAGAAAGCTCTAGAGTGTTGCTTTATAATATAACAATCACAGATTATATTTCTGAGGTTGGGCTTTCCTCTACTCCTTCAAAACAGGCAACCTTTTCATGGAGGCCAGGAACAAAAATCTCTGCACTTTACACACACCCTCTGCTTGGTTGACTAGTTGCAACTGCGAGCCAGGGTTTCCCCAGCTATTACCGTTCCACCGTCAACACTGCGGACGCCAAGTGCGGCACTCACTGCTAGCTACATACCCAACACCACTCACATCTTCCTCTTCCAAAAGAAACCCAGTTTTTTGTTTACCGCAGCAATGTGTCTGGCTAAAAAATGGCAAGCTTCAGGCTTCCTTGCAGCTCTGTGTGGCCAGGCAACAACCTGCTGGCCCATGAGATGTAAGCAGAAGTGTACTAGATGGGGCTTCTGAGAAAGCTATTATTTTTCTTATTTAAAAAAAAAGGAAAAAAACGAGCAGCTGGCATATGCCTTGGTGCCCTTACTCTTCTCTCTTTTCCCTGCATAAAATGTGATCTCAAGGCCTGGAGGAGGAGCAGTCAACTTGCAAGCATGGGGACATCAAGGACAGTAAGGGCGAAGCAGAAAGAGCTCCTGTATCAGTTCCACACAGCCTGTCTCCAGACTTTTTACTACATGTGATAATAAATAAAATAAAAATAAAACCCTTTAATTAGGTCAATATTTGTCAGGTTTAAGTGATATGTAATCTAATGTAATCATACTGATAAACAAAGCCACGCTTGCAACACGCACTGACCCAGTACTGCAGTAGACAGTGACCCTCAGTCACCACTTTAAATCATCTCTGAGAAATCAAGAGGATCAGCGGCCACGGCCCACGGGCCCAGCCGCTCCGCGGCACGTGGGATCCTCCCAGACCGGGGCGCGAACCCGGTTCCCCTGCATCGGCAGGCGGACGCGCAACCACTGCGCCACCAGGGAAGCCCTGTCACCATGTCTTTTTAATCTCCTCTTGTCTGTTAACATCCCTCAGTCTTTCCCTGTCCCTTTAAATTTTAAATGGTTTAAGTATCTTCATGTCAGTTCTACGAAGAGTCTGAGCCCTGCTCCGCCTAGATACTAAAGGTTATGGAAAATATTTCTTCCCATTAATTCTGAAAAGGCAGGTTTGTCAAAAAGAAAGGAGCAAGAAAGCTCTAGAGTGTTGCTTTATAATATAACAATCACAGATTATATTTCTGAGGTTGGGCTTTCCTCTACTCCTTCAAAACAGGCAACCTTTTCATGGAGGCCAGGAACAAAAATCTCTGCACTTTACACACACCCTCTGCTTGGTTGACTAGTTGCAACTGCGAGCCAGGGTTTCCCCAGCTATTACCGTTCCACCGTCAACACTGCGGACGCCAAGTGCGGCACTCACTGCTAGCTACATACCCAACACCACTCACATCTTCCTCTTCCAAAAGAAACCCAGTTTTTTGTTTACCGCAGCAATGTGTCTGGCTAAAAAATGGCAAGCTTCAGGCTTCCTTGCAGCTCTGTGTGGCCAGGCAACAACCTGCTGGCCCATGAGATGTAAGCAGAAGTGTACTAGATGGGGCTTCTGAGAAAGCTATTATTTTTCTTATTTAAAAAAAAAGGAAAAAAACGAGCAGCTGGCATATGCCTGGTGCCCTCTACTCTTCTCTCTTTTCCCTGCATAAAATGTGATCTCAAGGCCTGGAGGAGGAGCAGTCAACTTGCAAGCATGGGGACATCAAGGACAGTAAGGGCGAAGCAGAAAGAGCTCCTGTATCAGTTCCACACAGCCTGTCTCCAGACTTTTTACTACATGTGATAATAAATAAAATAAAAATAAAACCCTTTAATTAGGTCAATATTTGTCAGGTTTAAGTGATATGTAATCTAATGTAATCATACTGATAAACAAAGCCACGCTTGCAACACGCACTGACCCAGTACTGCAGTAGACAGTGACCCTCAGTCACCACTTTAAATCATCTCTGAGAAATCAAGAGGATGAGAAAAATGCCAGGAGATTTGAGATAGACAATATTCCACATTTCAAAAAGGACATATGAACCTCCAAACTTAGTTCCCGGCAGGACTCTAAACACGACTCTTACTAAACAAATTCACACTTCTGAAGGACTTTGCTTACTGCCTTTCAGGTGAAAGTTCACTTGACTGTGGCAGCTCATCGAGCCCAAATGAATGATCAAACCAAGGTCCACTGTAGCTTAGAAACATTTCTCTGCCCTGGTATTAAAAGCCCTTCTTGGAGTGCTCTGTTGATGTCAGGAGGATAAGCCAGTCACGTATGCTGCTCTGCAGAGCGACGTGGAGTTTGTGAGTCTGTGGCTGGCGATGGCAAAAGCGAGCAGAGACCCACAATCCAGTCTTAACATCGTTGATACAACACATTGTCTGTCGACACTGGTTAAGCTCTTTACACAGATTATCTCATTTGATGCTCAAAATGCCCCCAATGAGCTGCATTCTATTTATTATCCCCATTTTACAAAAGGAAACTGAACAGAGATCAAGTAACTTGCCCAAGAAGACTGGCTAACAAAGAGCCTCCTCTTTGGAATTCAGAAAACTTGAGCAATCTGTCCTTTGATTGGTTCCCCGTGTGCAGCACTGGGACACTGCTACAACCGCCCCCCCCCCATGAAGATTGCCTTCTTCTCCTGCTACTGGTCACTGGCACTGAACTCACACAGAATCAACCTTCCCCCCACATCTCATGTAACGTATGTATATGACAAATGGCAATCAGCAAAGCTCTAGTCCTCAGTATTTCAACATTAATCCTTCCTTTCATTCTTTGAACAGGGTATCACTCTTTCATTGGAGCCAAACTTACTCCTGCTTTTCCTGGCGGTTACCTATTAGACTGATTTCTTGGTTTTGTATCTCAGATTCCATATAGGTTAGGTGCTCCATCACTTGCAAGTGCATATGGCTGCAGGTTATAGAAAAGCCACCTTAGGAAAGCTTAATCAAATAGAGGTTTCTTTTTCTCACACAAGAAGTCTGGTGGTAGGTGGCTGCTGGCAGTGGTTCACTGATACCACTGTGATTCTCTTGGCTAGCCCTTCATGGCTTCCCTAGGTTTCCCTAGGCATCACATCCACAACCGAGGCAGGCATTACAGAGGAGGAGGCAACATCAGCTTCCCCAGGAACTTCCCAAAAAACTTATGTTTACATCTTATTCGCAAAGAAATATGTCACGTGGCCACTCTAGCTGCAGGGGGGCTGGAAACGTGCACATTTAGGTTTTCCAGCCTCTAGGGTAGAGGCAGGCAGGGGAGAATGAGGCTGGGAATGGAAGTAGAATTAACCAACCCAGTGGCTGCCACAGACCGCATGCTTATTGTTCTTAAAGGATAAAGAGAAAATAATGTGATTATCTCATAATAAAGTAGACACTTGAACTGACCTTGAGCATTAGTACTTCCACTTGTGCAGGCTTATTGGTGATGTTTCAGCTATGAACACGAGTCCTGACACTGAACCCCAAGCTACAAGAGAAATTCCAACCCAAACGTTTAACATCAAGCTCTGAAGTGTAGAGAGCTTAGAAGTTACCACTCCCAGCCTTACAACCAGAAAAACATTGAGCCAACAGAAAAGCAATGACTTTTCTTAGACCCAGAGAATGGAGGTCACAGGGCAAACTGCCAGCCCCAAATGTGGAGAGAGGTGAATATAGATAATCACAACAGAGATCTGATTACCTGAGGCAGAAGCCACTGGAGCCAATTATTGGGAGGAATACTTAAATGCTGGTTTTGATGAATTGCTTGAGGCTGAGTGTGAACTAGCTGAAGAGTTGAAAACTCCTGGGGGACGAATCTTGGGGGAAGGCCTACATTTTCATGGGTTTTGCCTTCAGGTACCACCCCCCCTCCAGGTTCTCAGAGTGAAGTTCAGAGAAAAATTCCCTGTTGTGTGCAGGAGGATGGAAAGCACAACCATTTTGAAATACACCCAGTGTTCTCCACAACAAAGGCCTGCCCTCCAAGGGAAATTACCTTACCAGAGCCCTTCCTAACCTGGGGGAGGAGCTATGAGCCAGTGTAGTCCCCTCTAACCTTTCTGTGTCACCTAAAGGGAGAAAAAAAAAGCTAAGAAGTGCTTCTGAAGATCATAGCCCAGGGACTCATGAGAAACCACGCAAGCAAGAAGAATGAAGCAAAATATTTAAAGTGTTGAAAGAGGGGGGAAAAAC
Organism: Physeter macrocephalus; assembly: GCF_002837175.3. NCBI lineage: Eukaryota > Metazoa > Chordata > Mammalia > Artiodactyla > Physeteridae > Physeter > Physeter macrocephalus. The sequence goes on from NC_041234.1 coordinate 116,160,362, forward strand.
TAGTATCCCGTATCCAGTGAAATTATCCTTCAAAGGTGATGAAGAAATAAAGACCTTTTCAGCCAAAGATTGAGAGAAATGTTTTAAAAAAAGTTAAAAGTTCTTCAGACAGAAGGAAAATGACACAGGTCAGAAACTCAAATCTCCATAAAGAAAGGAAGAGTTGGGCTTCCCTGGTGGCGCGAAAAATAGTTTCTGTAATGAAAAAGGTTTAAATTCTTATAAGGCTCAATATTGATGTGAGTTATAAAAGTAAAGCAAAAGTAAACTGAGTTACTCGTCCAGTGGGATGGGCAGAAAAGATGGGAAATAAAGATGAATAAGAAATGAACTGGGCTTCCCTGGTGGCGCAGTGGTTGAGAGTCCGCCTGCCGATGCAGGGGACACGGGTTCGTGCCCCGGTCCGGTTAAATCCCACAGGCCATGGAACGGCTGGGCCCGTGAGCCATAGCCGCTGAGCCTGCGCGTCCGGAGCCTGCGCTCTGCAACGGGAGAGGCCACAACGGTGAGAGGCCCGCGTACCACAGAAAAAAAAAAAAAAAAAAAAGGAAGAGTTTTGAGAAGGGATAAATGAAGATAATTTTTTCTTCATCTTAATTGATCTATCTAATAGACCTATCTTTTCAAATCACTAATAGCAACAATGCATTGGTGATTGTGGTTTATGGATAAGTGAAATTAAATGGCAGGAGAGACAGAAGTGAATGGGAATACTCTTTAATAAGGTACCTGCACTACACATAAAGCAGTATAGTGTTATTTGAAAATAAACTTAAATTAGCTGTAAATATATATTGCAAATTCTAGGGAAACCACTAAAATTTTTTAAAAGAAGTAAACTGATATCCTAAGAGAGGAGAAAACATACAATCATATAAATTGCTCAATTAAAGCCAGAGAAGACAGAAAAATAGAGGAAGATTAAAAAAGAACAAGTGCAATGAATAGAAGAGTTACAAAATGGTATATTAATGCAACTATATGAATAATCACTTTAAATGCGAATGGTCTAAATACATGAATTAAAAGATGGAGACTGACAAAGTGGATTTAAAAAGAAGATACAACTATACATTGTTTAAAAAAAAACTCACTTTAAATATAATGACACAGCTAGGGGGACTTCCCTGGTGGTCCAGTGGTTAAGAATCCGCCTTCCAACGCAGGGGACACGGGTTTGGGCCCTGGTCACGGAACTAAGATCCCATATGCCAAGGGGCAACTAAGCCCACGCGCCGCAACTACTGAGCCTGCATGCCACAACTAGAGAGCCCGTGAGCCACAACTACTGAGCCCATGCGCTCTGGAGCCCACACGCCACAACTAGAAAGAAGCCCGTGCATCGCAACAAAGAGCCCATGCGCCACAAGGAAAAGATCCCGGGTGCTGCAACTAACACCCAACACAGCCAAAAATAAATAAATAAATAAATAAAAGACACAACTAGATTAAAAGTAAAGGGGTGAAGAGATATATACCATGCTAACACGAATCAAAGGAAAGCTGGATTATCTATGTTAATTTCCGATAAAGCAGGCTTCAGAGCAAGGAACATTATCAGAGATAAAGAAGAGCATTACATAATGATAAAGAAGTCAATTCTCCAAGAAGACATAAAATTTCTTAATGTATACGCAGCCAACAAGAGTGTCAACATATGTGAGGCAAAAGCTGACAGATCTACAAGGAGAAATAGATCCATTGTTATATTTGGAGATTCCAACACCCTTCTGTCAGTAACTGATAGATTGAGCAGGCAGAAAATCAGTAAGGATATAGTTGAACTGAACAGATCCATCAATCTACTTGATCTAATTGACAGCTATAGACTATTTCAGCCAACAATAGGATACACATTCTTCTCAAGTTCACATGGAACATTCACCAAGAATGGTCCATAAAACATACCATAACAAATTTGAAATAGTAGAAATCATACAATGTCTTCTCTCAGACCACAATGGAATTAAACTAGAAATCAACAACAGAAAGATAATTGGGAAATCCCCAAATATTTGGAGATTAAACAACACACCTCTAAATAACACATGAGTAAAAGGAGACGTTTCAAGAGAAATTTTGAAATATTTTGAACTAAATTTAAAAAATACAATTTATCAAAATTTATGGGATACAGCAAAAGCAGTGGTTAGAGGGAGATTTATATACCAGCAATGAACAATTGGAATTTGAAATTAAAAATACAACATCACTTACAGGAGCACCAAAAAAAATGAGACACTTAGGCATAAATCTTACAAAATATGTACAATACCTATATGAGGAACACTACAAAACCTTGAAGACAGAAATCAAAGAAGATCTAAGAATGATTAGACATCCATATGTATTTTATTTTATGCATATAAAAATAAATAAGCCTAGACACAGACGTTATACATTTCACAAAAATTAACTCAAAATGGATCACAGACGAAAATGTAAAACACAAAACTATAAACTTCTGGAAGATGACAAGGGAGAAGATCTAGGTGAACTTAGGTTTGGTGATGACTTTCATGATCCATGAAAGAAAAAAATTGATTAAGTTGGACTTTTTAATTAAAAACCTCTACTCTGTAAAAGACTGTTAGGTGTATGAAAAGACAAGCCACAGACTGGGAGAAAATATTTGCAAAACACAATCTGATAAAGAGCTGGTATCCAAAATATACAAAGGACTATTAATACTCACCAATAAGAAAACAACCCAATTTAAAAATGGGCAAATGATCTGAACAGAGACCTTCTCAAAGAATACATACAGATGGCAATAAGCATATGAAAAGATGCTCAGCATCATAAGTCATTAGGGAATTGCGAATTAAAACAACAATAAGATGCCACTGCACACCTGTTAGAATGGCCAACATCCAGAACACTGACAGCACCAAAAGTTGGGTCGGGGGCTTCCCTGGTGGCGCAGTGATTGAGAGTCCGCCTGCCGAGGCAGGGGACGCGGGTTCGTGCCCCGGTCCGGGAAGATCCCACGTGCCGCGGAGCGGCTGGGCCCGTGAGCCGCGGCCGCTGAGCCTGCGCGTCCGGAGCCTGTGCTCCGCAACGGGAGAGGCCACAACAGTGAGAGGCCCGCGTACGGCAAACAAAAAAACAAACAAAAAGTTGGGTTGGGCTGGCAAGGATGTGGAGCAACAGGAGCTCTCATTCATCGCTGGTGGGAATGCAAAATGGTCCAGCCACTGTGGAAGACAGTTTGGTGGTTTCTTACAAAACTAAACATACTCTTACCATGGGATCCAGCAATCACACTCCTAGGTATTTACCCATATGAGGTGAACACCTACGTCCATACAAAAACCTGCACATGGATGCTTATAGCAGCTCTATGCATAATTGCCAGAACTTGGAAGCAATCAAGATGTCTTTCCGTAGGCGAATGGATAAATAAGCTGTGATACATCCAGACAATAGAATATTATTCTTCCCTAACAAGAAATGAGCTATCAAACCATGAAAAGACATGGAGGAACCTTAAATGCTATCGCTAAGTGAAAAAAACCAATGTGAAAAGGCCCCATACTGGATGATTCCAACTCTATGACATTCTGGAAAAGGCAAATCTATGGAGACAGTAAAAAGATCAGTGGTTGCCTAGGGTTAGGGGGTCGAGCTGATGAATAAATAGGTGGAGCCCAGGGAATTTTTAGGGTGGTGGAACTATTCTATATGATACTATAATGGGGGGTGCATGACATTATGCATTTGTCAAAACCCATACACTATACAACACAAAGAGTGAACCTTAATGTAAACTAATGTATGGACTTTGGCTAATAAAATATATCAATTTGGCTCATCAATGATAGCAAATAAACCACATTAATGCAAGATGTGAACAACAGAGGAAACTGGGAGGGAGATGTCAGGGAACTGATATGCAAACTCTCTACTATCTGCTTGATATTCCTGTAAATCTAAAACTGTTCTAAAACATAAAGACTATTATTTATTTTTTTTCTAATATCTAGTTCAAAGGAGACGTCAAAGTGAAGTGAGACTGTCAGAGAATGTGTCATGAAAGAAGTGAGGCTTTAGCTGGCTCCAAGCGGGTCCATAGGATTTCTAGATTTGGAAAGGGCAAAGGGCATTTTAGTTGGGATTGAGGCATGAAAAAGATTCAAAGGCTCAAATTTCGAAGGAGCAGGAAATAACACAGAATAAATCAATGCAAAGACAACAGGCAACAATTTAATGGAAGCTAGGGGCCAAGGCAAGTCTAGAGGTGCTGAAGCATCATTCCAATATCGGATAAGTATAAGCACGGGAACAGATTTGACCCAAGCTGCATCCTCAGCACATATTCATTCATTTATTCATTCATTTCATAAATCAGTAGGCACCTGCTATGTTCCAAACACTGTGGTAGGCACTGGGGACAAGCAGTGAATAAAAGAAACAAAAATCTCTGTTCTCACTGAGCTTATATTCTAGTGATAGGAGACAGACAGAACTTACCTGCTGTTTTCAAGAAACAGCAAAGAAGCCAGTATGGTTGGAATGGAGTGAAGGGAGGAGGTAGAAGGTGAGATCAAGGAGATAACAGAGGCCAGTGGGTGAAGGGCACTGAGGCCAGAATTAATAAGGACTTTGGCCTTTACCCTGAGGCATTTAGGGTACAATTGGAAGGTTTTGAATAGCAGAGTGACTTGATTGACACCTGAATAGGGTCTGTCTCCGTGTTGAGAATAGACAGAGTGGTGCAGGGAAACCAGTGAAATTGTTCCAATAATCCAGGTAAAAGAGGATAGGGACTTGGACCATGGTTTTAGCAGCACAAGTGGTGAGAAATAGATTGTGGACTCTGCAAGGATTTGTTGATGGATTCAACGTGTGAGAGAAAGAGAAGGTCAAAATGACCCAGTTTTAGGCCTGAGCAACCACCCTGAAGAAGGGGTTGCCAGTGAGAGAGAGAGAGAGAGAAGAATGTGGGAGGAACAAGCTCATGAGCGGGGCCGAGCCTGTGTCTGAATTCAGCTGAGCTGAGACTCAGAGTTAAGTGGGCAAGACTAAATCATAGTACATACAGGCAGTGAGGATAGGCATGCATTCACTCATCCAACATTTCCTAAAATCAACCACTTTGAATGTGCCAGGGACACAAAGATAAATAAGACGTCTTTCCTGCCCGTAAGGAACTAATAGTCCAACGAGGAAAACAGGAATATAAATAAGTGATGCTAGCACATTAAGCATCATGGGTGAGGTATTCAGCATTTACCGAGTCCCTGCTATATGCCAAGCGGTATGGTGAGGAAGCAGGAGGTGTGTACAAAGTTCTTTAAGAGCACAAAAGAAATTCTTGCAAAGGTTTGTAAAGGCATTCACAAGGATTTTCACCACAGTGTGACATCAGGGAGTTGGCAGTAACCTAGACGCCCATCGCTAGGGAAATCACAGCAATGTGGATATAGCTCACAACGCAGTGTTGAGTGAAAACAGTGGGAAATAGAGATTTACAGTCCAGTACCATCTTTGTAAATGTAAAAGGCGTACACAAAACACCGCATGTCTTAAATGATCAAGGATCTATATCAAACATATTGCAGCTTGTGTCTAGAAGAAGAATGAGAGTAGGTATTGAGAAAGACGAGGACAAATAATTTAAACAATGTAAAATAATATAAATAAGAGAGGGGCCTTGCAGGGACTGATGATGACAATGTGCTGAGAACTGAGGAGCAAAGTTAACTCTCTGCACCTGAGATACAAATAACAAGCTAATGGGAATCCAGCCAATAACCCTAACGAGAAGAATATTTCAGGGGGCCAAGAAGCATGGGGAGTCATGAAGGCATGAAAGTGCATCAGCAGTTCAGGGAACACCACCAGGTTTAGTGCAGCTTGTAGTGGTTATGAAGAGCTGGCAATATTTGAAGATTTGAACAACACCCTATGGAAGGTATAACCATTCTAATCAATCTGTCCCCTTTAATACATTGGGGTTAAAGCTCATGCTCTGCTCTGCTTCCATGCAGCCAACTGGTGAGATTCTCTTTCAGCCTCATTGGAATCTTTGCATCCCTGTTTACCATGGCCTCAAGGAATGTGGCCCTTGATCTGAGGCTTTCATGCTGGAGTTCCACCAGCAGCAATGCTGCTGCTCTGGCTTGGAGTGGGGTGGGAAGGGAACTGGAGGCCCAAGGATGCCTCGCATTCTGGGGCACCTGCCTGGGGCGGTTCAACCCGCCTCCACCAACTCAGTGCTGCCAGTTAACTCTCACTGGCCACATTCCAGCTGGAGTCATTTCCCAGCTCTGACCAATGTCTCACTAGCGCTCAGCACGGTGTCTGGCATATGGTAGGGGCTCAATAAACTTCTCAGCTGAATACAAGCCTTCCAAAGGAAACCTAGGTCAAGGTGGATACAAGCAGGATGCAGAAGCAGGAATGAGAAAGAACTGGGCTTTGCTCTACTATGGAGGGTAAAGGGAAAGAGCTGCAAGAAAACAGGTGCACGGGCCCTTGTTCACAGGTCGCATCTGGTGCAGGGTGGGCATACAGTAGGCGTGAAATAGTAGGGAAATAAACTGTAAAGAAATTAACAAGTGTTTAACACATTTTCTTTTTTACATATGTCAAGTAAAAGTATGAAACTGAATCGAGGGAAGGGAAGTATGTGGGTCAGTGCTGGGTCTGTGGAAGGACTAACACTTCCAGAGGTCCTGACACACTCCACTGCCCCTCCGAGGACACAAAATGCATCCACAGGACGGCCCAAAATCTCTTGAGGAAGGGCGTTACTCTCACCTTCAGCCTCTAAGGGTCACACAAACCTGAGTCACCGCGGTTGCCACTGTCACTAGTTCAAAGTCTTCTTCAATCTAATTCTTCACCTTCATTCTTGTCCCCTACTCCACCTCCAGCTCAATTAGGCTCTGCCCCACTTTAAAAAAAAAACAAAACACCTCCAACCCAAGCCAGCCCGGACTTGGATAAGTGAACACACTAGTTTGCTACGGGAGGCCCTTTCCCACGCCTCGACTTGCCCCCGCTAAAGGAATGGGCGCTCTGGTCCTCGCCAGGCGACGCGAAGCGGTGCGACCTGTCTCCGCCCTTCCCGCCTTCCCGCCCGCCGCCGAGCCCGCGCACGCCGAGCCCGCGCGCCTTACGTTGGGCCCGGCCCCCCGGCCCGTCCCCAGCAGCGCGCAGGCGCGCGCTCCTGGGCCCGCGAGGGGAAGGAGGGCGGGGCCGAGGGGCCGAACCCTTGGGGGAAGAGGCGGCGTCGGTCATGTGACGCGGTTTCACTGTTTACACGCGGAGCGGCCGGAGCTTTCGGCCTCAGTCAGGCGCTCCGCTCCGTTTCGGTTTCACTTCCGGTGAGGGGCAGCCTCGGAGCGGGCGGTGAGCCGACGGCGAGCGCAGGCGGCGGCGGTGACTGCGGCGCCGCTGCCGGGGGGCGTGCAGCAGCGCGGCGGCAGCGGCGGCTGGGCCTCGATCGCCCGCAGCCCACCTCTCAGGGGCGGGCTCCCGGAGCGAGCAGGGCGGACGAGAAGATGGAGGAGCTGGTGGTGGAAGTGCGGGGCTCCAATGGCGCTTTCTACAAGGTACTTGACTCCAGGGCAGGCCCCATCTTCGCCCTTCTTTCCCTCCCTTTTCTTCTTAGCCTCGGCCGGAGGCAGGCCTGGGGCCCTCTTCCCGAACGCCGCGCCCGGGGCCAGGGCGCGCTCGGCGGGATGTTGTTTGGGAGGGAGGGAAGGACCGGACTTCGGGCCTGTAGGAAGCCCCTTGAGCCCCGCTGCCTCTCCTGTATGAGGCCCCGGCGCCTGTCGGAATGAGAAGCGGGCAAGGAAAAGAGGGTGCCCTTTCGGGGGCCGAGCCCCGGCAGGGAGAGCTGGGGATGGGCGAGGGCCGACGGCAGGTAGGAGATCCGGGCGGGAAGGGCCGGTATCCGCGCGAAGTGACGGTGACGGCTTATTTCTGTTTTCTTAAATATCCTCTCCCAGTGGGATCCGGGCCTGACGTGTGGGTAGTTGCCGAGGAGCGGGGGGCGCTTCCGTCAAGCCGCCTCCTGCCTTGCAAAGAGGGTTTGCGATCTCCTTGGGCTTCTCTTTTCCTGTCCAGCATTGGGACTTCGGAGAGCTCCACTGTTCTGGGCGAGCGGTGTGAAGAAAGAGTAGTAAGAAGCTGTAGTCGGTACCAAATCACAATGGCAACTGATTATTAGTGACCTTTCTTTGTGGATTTCAGAAAAGATTTTAGATTCAAAAGTTTCAGGAAGACCCAGACATATCCGAGTAATGGTTTAAAGAAGTTGGTAATCTTGAATATTCGTGGCCCCTCCTCCCTTGTTATAAATGTGGGCGAATTCAGGAATACAGATGCTTCAGCGTCTAAAAACATTGGCAACTCTGCTGCTTAAGAAAAAAAATTAACCCTCCAAAGGCCTGGATATATGCCATGAAACTTCAGGAAATTAACTAAGAGTATATCATTATTGGGGAATTTTTTTTTTGAGTGAGTGGAAATAATTGTTCTGTGCTCCAAGGGCTTGACTTTCTCCTCTGTGTAATGTTGCAGTGACCTGTATTGTTGAGGTTTTAAATAGGCATGCATGGTTTTGCTGCGGGCTTTTCTTTTTTTAAGTTACTCCATTGCAGATCTTACTAACATCTTACATTTTCAAAAGAAGGCTTAAAAATATTTTCATATGTCGGTAGTGCGTCTCTTGGTCCATACTTGCCGTAGATCTAGCAGTCTATAAGTTCTCATTTCCTCTTGAACGTCTCTCTATAACTTCTGTAAGTAATGTCCCACCTTACTAGAGTATCTTGGCAACAGAAGGTGCATATAGAAGGAAGTATGGGAATTAAATATTGCCATTGTCCAAATGCAATTCTTAAATCTATATAGGATTACATAAACGTTTCAAACGAGATATATAGGAAAATAAACATTGACTTAACTATATATGTGTTTACCAATTTTATGGAGATATTTGGAGATCAATATATTTAATGAGTGAGTAAAGTATGTCAACTGTTCCATACTTTTAGCAAAATGATAAAACTTTTAGCTGTAAAAGGAGGAAAAAATAACCCAGCATTTATGTTCTTAACAGTCTCACCAATATAAAATTGTTTCAGTTGACTCTGCAGTCACAATTCTGGTTGCATTTTTTTCAGTGATCCATAATTCTGGTTAGTTTGTGTAGAATTGTTCTGCTTCCTAGATTGGTAGTTTTGCTCACTAGATTTGGGTCACTAACTATAATAAATATGAGCAGGGGCTAATGGTTGAGCGGTATTCTAATAGAGCTGTGATATTAGCTTAGATTAGATGCCACTCTTAACTGTCTTTTAGTGGAGTTTGCTTGCTACAGAGGGCAAGTAGTACATCGTGGTCTTGAAGGATGTATTGTTCTCTTCGAGCAACCTGTGATTTGCTTCTGTGATTTTGCTTGCAAACTGATTGGAATATAAGAAAGGCCCTCTATCTCTGCTCTTAATCCCCCCCTAATTTTGTTTTTTAACGAAGTTGCTTAATTTGAAGGTGAATAAAAGGAATGGGTTGTCCCTTAGTTCCTTGAGGGGAAATATTAAACATGAACAAACGTGTGCAGAGAAATTGCTGTTATGTTTATTTAGTTAAGGTTTTGTTTTTAAGAAAACCTCAAATGGTCTGTATTGGTAGAAAAATAGTTTCTGTAATGAAAAAGGTTTAAATTCTTATAAGGCTCAATATTGATGTGAGTTATAAAAGTAAAGCAAAAGTAAACTGAGTTACTCGTCCAGTGGGATGGGCAGAAAAGATGGGAAATAAAGATGAATAAGAAATGAACTGGGCTTCCCTGGTGGCGCAGTGGTTGAGAGTCCGCCTGCCGATGCAGGGGACACGGGTTCGTGCCCCGGTCCGGTTAAATCCCACAGGCCATGGAACGGCTGGGCCCGCGAGCCGTGGCCGCTGAGCCTGCGCGTCCGGAGCCTGTGCTCCGCAACGGAAGAGGCCACAGCGGTGAGAGGCCCGCGTACCACAGAAAAAAAAAAAAAAAAAAAAAACCATTATGGAGAAATGTTACATTTATGAAAAAATTAGGAACCTGGGTTCATCAGATTGAATGAAAAGGCTTAAAGAACTAAACAACTCAAACAGCTTCAGTATAATTGAAATCAGACTTTGACTTGCCTTACAGAACCACCATATTGTAAGGTACAGTTCTCCATCTTCTGAGCACATGGTCCAAATTTGCAGTATAAACTGGGTAGAGTATATGCTGGGAACAGTTGGGTTTTTTCCTCTAAAAAATTAACTCAAACTTAGGATTCAGAATTACCAGAACCGTGAAACCTAAACCCTAAGATTGTAACAGCTCATTTCTATTTTTCCCTCTGGTGTTTATTCTTAAAAACTCGAAAGTTGGATTTAGTAACTGTCAGAGCCACTACTATTGTGCTTAGGTATTTCTTTGACTTAGAAAAAGTCATGTAATGAAACTTTTCTTCACATTTTCTCTGACGTCTTCTGTACTTCAAGGAAGTAAATTGTTCAGGTCAACCACATGTTTTTTTCTTCCCAGTCTAAATAACCTTTTTAGTGTTTAGTATCTTTATGGAAGCATCAGTACTCCCCTTTTGAGTTGAGCATTTTCCAACTTCATACTCACACACTCTGAAAACCTCCAAATTATTAATTAAATGTAAAATTCAGTGGTATAATAATTGGCTTTCTGATTCCTGCCCACTATGGGAATGTGCTTCCTGAGCTGACTACAATCATGATTTTAACTGTTAACAGGTGCTGAGAGCTCTTGAGGTGCTAGGCAGGGTTCTAGGTGCTTTACCTCTCTTAATTTGTTTAATCACCTCCCACAACCCTGAGTTACCATGGTTATTCCCATTTTATAGATGAGGACATAGATGTACAGAGAGATGAGGTAAGTGAGTTATTACTAAGTGTCAGAGCTAGTAAGGGTCAGATCTGGGCTTTGAGATCAGGTAATCTGACTTCCTGAAATGATGAAATTTAGCTTAAAGAAATGAATTGGATTGGATTTCCCACCCATTTTTGTAAATTTCATTGTAACTTTGTATTTGTTACTGTAACAATGCCTTAGCGTTATTTTGTAAGTACAGTTGCAAGGATATTACCATTTTTTACCATTGATACAAAGATGTCACAAAGTATTCAGCTTATGTATCAGCTTCCATTCTATTAACTCTTGCACCTTGACACATTACACTGTAATTCTTTATATGAATGCCTGTTAATGAAAGATAAAGTTAGAAATCTTTAATGCTCCTATGAAGTTTGCCTTTTTTTTTTTTTTTTGTGGTACGCGGGGCCTCTCACTGTTGTGGCCTCTCCCATTGCGGAGCACAGGCTCCGGACGCGCAGGCTCAGCGGCCATGGCCCACGGGCCCAGCCGCTCCGCGGCACGCGGGATCCTCCCGGACCGGGGCACGAACCCGTATTACCCGCATCGGCAGGCGAACTCTCAACCACTGCGCCACAAGGGAAGCCCGAAGTTTGCTTTTGTTACATTGGGAACACATAAGAACTGAAGCATTCAAAAGTTAGAATACATACACACAGGAAAATTAATAACTCATTTAATACTATTCTCTCTGTACCTGTGTGTTGTCTTTGCGTCAAGGTGAACCAGAAAGGATGCATTTTTCTCAGAATTTGTGGTGAATGCCCAAGTGAAGGCGAGTATTCCTAGTCATGCACTGTGGTTGGAAGAATTGTTGATGAAGTTTATTGTACTTTTCCCTTCCCGTTGTTCATTCTCATACGTTGTTAGTTCCCACATTCAAAGGGCGGCAAAGCAATAACTCGCTTTATATGTGAAGCCTTGGTTTGAATCGTATTTTATCACATTTCATATGTCCTTATTGTCTATCTCCTACAGATTTTCTAAGGAGGGATATTTTGCAATGCTTTTAAGTTTTCTCTAATGAGAATTATCATTGCACTACATGTGCTGTCTTCAGTGATAATGTAGTAGTTGTGTTCATTGGTGGTCAGGCGCTTACATTGAAATTTCTCTGTACAATCTAAGGTGTGAGGTGTAGTGGGAGAGTAAGAGTTCACCCAAATAGGGACGGACTTTCTTTTAGTTTCAGCAATCCCGGTGATATAATGTTTGACTTAGATATCTCTAGTCATTACACACTTTGGTTAGTATGATTTTATGATTGCCTCTTTGGCCCAGTTGCCAGGTGGGGGATCCCATAATGATTTTTTGATTTTCTGTTTATTCCCCCTGATAAGGAGCCTGTGTCTGTCTTTTTTTTTTCTTTTTTCATTTATGTATTTATTTTTGGTGTGTTGGGTCTTTGTTGCTGCACACGGGCTTTCTCTACTCTTCATTGCTGTGTGTGGGCTTCTCATGGCAGTGGCTTCTCTTGTTGGGGAGTATGGGCTCTAGGCGTGTGGGCTTCAGTAGTTGTGGCACACGGGCTCAGCAGTTGTGGTTCGTGGGCTCTAGAGCGCAGGCCCAGTAGCTGTGGCGCACGGGCTTCGTTGCTCCGCGGCATGTGGGATCTTCCCGGACCAGGGATCGAACCTGTGTCCCCTGCATTGGCAGGCGGATTCTTAACCACTGTCCCACCAGGGAAGTCCCACTGTGTCTGTCTTTAACTGCACTTTTAGCACCTTTCTCAAACCCCAAAGATTTTCATTACTTTTTTTTCCTTCTGAAAGTCTAAAAAACCTTTTAGTATTTAGTATCTTTGAGAAAACAGCCTTTTCTCTTTCTATCCTAATTTTTAAATCCACAGGCTCCGGACGCGCAGGCCCAGCGGCCATGGCTCACGGGCCCAGCCGCTCTGCGGCATGTGGGATCTTCCCAGACCGGGGCGCGAACCCGGTTCCCCTGCATCGGCAGGCGGACGCGCAACCACTGCGCCACCAGGGAAGCCCCTAAATCTTTTTTTTAAGTGTGCTTTCGTTGAGATGTAACTTTCTCAGATGCATGAGTGTTTATGGTTCTGCATCTTTTATAAAATATGCCCCTCTCTGCTTTACCTCTCATTTATTTAGTGCCAACTATGTGCCAGCCATGGTGCTAGGCACTAGACATGTGTGATTTCATTATTCACAACAGCTTTAGGAGGCAAGTCTAGTTCCCCTGTATCCATTCCTTACTTACACAGACAAGGCATCTGAGGCCCAGAGACCATTTCTTGGAGAGTCCCACAGCTGTTATGTCTTAGATCCAAGATTTTGAACCTACCTCTCATTCACAGCAAAACTCTTAACCACTAAGTTTACTGACCCTTATAAGAGCCCTAGCTCTCATCCAGTCCCATGCAGTTCCCTTCTTGTATTCATTCAAACCCATTCAGTTGCCTTCGTTGGTATCCAACCCCTCAGGAATCCCCTGAACCTATCTCCTCATCAACTTTGCTTGATGTAGATAGGTAGAGAGCACAACAAAACATAGTTTTCCCAGTTGTTGGTGGGTGGGGTGATAGTGCTCTGGGGTGGCCAGGGAAGGGAAGGGTATGAGTGTTGGGGTAAGGCAGGGGCAGCGCCGAAAAGGAGGGTTATTGGAGAGAGTATGATGAGAAGCAGAAAGATGGGACCTTTGTTGGAATTTTAGCAAAAGGCCTCAGGAGTCAGAGGAGACCTTTGTCCTTGGCGAGAGTGCGAGCCAGAGGCAACCTATGAGTTTCTTTTATTCCCCTTATTACAGCAGCAACAAGAAGGTATTCCATGCCTTCTGTATTCACATAATATGCAAACAGTGGCGAAAAATGACTGGTTTGGGAACAGTCACGCCAACATCCATATACAGGTAAGCCTCATTAACTTGAGGCGGTGGCTGCCGTAAGCTGTGATGATTACTCAAACCATTTTTGACACTCTACATCCGGAATTGCTTTTAGTGTCTTTGAAAGCTTGGAAGCTTTTTTTTTTTTTGGTTTTTGGTTTTTGGTTTTTTTGGTTTTTAATAGTCACAACAGTTGCAGATCTTCCTCCTTTGAAGGGACGTTTAATTTTAGGAAATGGGCAAATGTGGTGAATGAGTGTGATTAAACGGTACAATAACTTTTTGGCAAATAGAAAAAAATTAAAATAGAGCAATGAAGTAATGAGACTAACTTTTAGAGTGCTTTCCAGGTGGATTTGAAAACAGTCCCCAACATTTGTAAATGTTTCAAATCAGTGCTGTATCCAGTGGAACTTTCTGTGATGATGGAAGTGGTCTCTGCCTGCGCTGTCCTCTACAGTAGGTACTGAGCCCTGTGTGGCTTTTGAGCACTTGAAATGTGGCAAGTATGACTCAGAGACTGATTTTTAATTTTATTTAATTGTACTTAGTTAAATAGAAATATGTACATAATAGGACCAGCAGCTTCTGTGGTGAAGCAACAGCACGGTTTTAGACAAGGAGCAATACTACTGCCCTTGTTAAAAGTGGTTAAAACAAGTTTTAACCACTGTGCCACCAGGGGAACCCCTGTTATTCTTTCTGATTGAGTGAGCGCAGTTCTCCACCCAGCTGTAACAAGGTTCTCTTAGCGGACTAAAGGACTTAACATTTTCAGCATATAATATACAGTAAAGAACTAATACTAGTTACTGCCTAGACACGCAAACATAAAATTTTAGACAAGGAGGAAGACAGAGCAAAGACATTTTTCCGTAAATAAGGGATTAGCTCCTAATAGGAGTCCCACCCTCAAAAGGCAGATTGTTAATTTGCTATTCGCCATCATGTAAACACAAGGGAGAAGTTGGGGTGGGGGGGGTCTGTTTTTCCTTTTTCCGTAATTTGTGGGACTTACTTTATAAAACTAAACGTCGAATTCCTCCAACTTTCACTCAAAATCAAGCCTTTCTGTTGCTGAAGTAATAGACAAACCCCTGAGAGCACTGGGGGCATGCGCCCTTGTAAAATCTAGTATATTCTAAAATATCATGGTCAGTATTAAACTAGAGTTCTTGAAATACTCTGTAGAGAATGGGTGTGATTTAAATATGGCTAAGGAAAAATAAGCAAGATCAAAATGATAGGAAGAAAATGTGGATTTTCCCCCCACTTTAAACCAGCAACTATAAAGATACACATACATGCTTAATTTAGAAATAATAATTTAACCATTTTGAGTATCGCAGAACACCGAGATTCCATTATAGTCCACCTTGATCTTACAAGGAAACTGTCTTCTAGGATAGCTTTGCATTTATTCTTTTAAGCAAAATTGCAGAAGTTTGGTGTCTCTGTTTGGCTTCCATGTACAGTCAACCCTTGAACATTGGGGTTAGGGGTTCCAACCCCCCCCACAGTTTGCTTCGGAAACAAAGGAATTGATAAATGACTCACCCAAAGGCAGGAAGATGAAACAGTTTGGATAAAATCAGGACTCAAACTCTAGTTCTTTCGATTCCACATACTGTGATCTCTAATTGAACACAAACTTTTCCCCACACTTAGTTAATTTAAAGGTCTGTAAAATGAAAATGTAGTTACTATATTAATTGGGAAAAAATCCGAGTGTAAGTGCATCCTCACAGTTCAAACCCGTGTCGTTCAAGGGTCAACTGTAAATGTTTTCCAGGACCCTGCCTTAACTGCCATTGGTTTTCTTAGGAGCAGCTATTTAATACTTGACCGATATGTTTTAATTTGATATTTTGGGAAGTTTCAGTTTTTTAAAAATGCTTTCATCTCTGGCCTTTGAAGATGTATTTGTTTACCAAGAGATTTGCATTGCATCATGTGTTTGTTTAACACATTTATTGGGCACCTACTATATACCAGAAATTATGCCAGTTACTGAGGATACAGAAGTTAAAGAATGGTCTTAATCCGAACTAGTTATCTTCCCAATATCTGAAGTCATGAGGATTTACTACTGTATTTTCTTATAAGAGTTGTATAGTTCTAGCTCTTACATTTAGGTCTCTGATGCATTTTTAGTTGATTTCTGTGTATGGTATAAGGTTAGGCCAAAATTTATTCTTTTGCATGTGGATATCCAGTTGTCCCAGCACCATTTGTTGAAAACAGTGTTCTTTTTCCCCATTGAATTGTCTTGGCTTCCTTGTCCACAAAGGATTTACTTCCACCACACCCCAAGCTGTTTCTCCGGTCTGAGCCTTTGTTCCTGCTGCCCATTAGGCCTGCCGTGCCTCTCCATCCTCCGCTCCCTGAGTTGGATAGGAACCTCATCCTCTTCTGTTTGTCTTTCCTGACCAACATACTACCACCCCACCGCACACATACCTCTCCTCGGAGGCTAGGATAGGAACCCCTTAGGCAATGATCCATGATAATAACTATTCATTGAACCCTTAATAGGTGCTCTGAAGTTCAACAGTAAATAAAAGGCCTATATCACCCACCCTCAGGAAGCTTACTGTTGGTAGGAAAATGGGCGAAAGACTATAGTGGGATAAGTTTATAGTGAGGATACTCATAAGATGCTATAAGAATGTAGAGAATGGAATTTAACTTAGTCTTCTGGGTTTTCCCATAGCAGCTGACATCTGAACCGAAATGTAAAAGACCAGTAGGAGATAGCTAGGTGAAAAGAGGGGAAGGACAATAGGAAAGAAGGAACAGCAGCATGTACAGAGAGGCCCAAGTAGTTTAGCACTGCTGGATCACAGCCTACAAGGATGTGAAAGATGAAGCCTGGAGAGGTGAGCAGTGGGGCCAGGTCACAAAGGGCCTTTTTCAGGCAGAGGAGTTTGACCATAATCCTGCAGACAGGGAGAAACCACGAAAGGACAGAAACATGTACAGAACACATTGGAGTAAGAAGCTTAAATCTCTAAAGCCATTTTAAAATGAATTAAGATATAAAGCCCCTTGGGTTTCTTTATGCTTTATCCTACTCCTCTAATTGTCAAAACAAAAACAAAACTTCCTTTCCTGCACCTATTAAAAACTCAATTTTATAGAATTACGGACAGCATGCTGATTAAAGAATTCTTGATAATTAGTTAGCTATTACTTTTGTTATGTCCTTCTGCAGATTATTAGCAATTGCGTCATCAGATTTAAAAGATTTAAACCTCTGTACTTTATATTACTTTTTTTTTTTTTTTGCCAAGTGCCTGCGAGATTGAGAATTTAATTAAACTCTGGTAATTGGACTTTTTAGTGGTATTAGCAGCACATTGTTTTTAAACAGAGCTTAGTGTACTTGTGCATATATAGATTTGAGATTATGTTTAGTTATTTACTGTTGTATTCTCCTAAAATTGTATTAAGGAGAAAAAGATAGGTTACAACAGATCTACACTGACTGGTATATAGCTCTGGGACAAGTTTCTTAGTTTCCAGTACTTCTAGCCTGAAGTATACCTTCAGCTTTGCATTGTAATTTTCAATTTACTTGTCTGTCTTTGTCCTATGAGATGCTGAACTCTGGAGCGATTCTTTGTGTTTTATTTTAACTAATGAGTATTCCTAGGGCCTAGCACATAGTAGGTATCTAAATATAGATGTGATTCATGAATGAGTGATCCTCACAAACTGACAAACTTTCACTTGAAGCTTCATTCTGTTGTTAAACATAAAATGTTTGGTATCTCTGTAAAGTGTAACTTAAAACAAAAATGATGTTTAAACTTAGAAGTTAATTTAACTGTGGTGGGTTTTTTTTCTTATAGGCATTTGTAAAAGATGTTCATGAAGATTCAATAACAGTGGCATTTGAAAACAAGTAAGTGTCTTGATATAATTTTAATATTCAGGTTCTTTAATATTTTATGCTAATTTTTCCTTTTACTCCTCATTTTAAAAAAATTCAAGTGTAGTTTGAGTGTTTTTCAGGAATGGATCTTCATGTTACTGACCAGGAAGATCGTGAACAACTCAATATTAAACCTATGGAATGACTGTTCCTGCTAGTGACCTCAGAGATCCCTTTTGTATAATCTTGATCCTTACATCTCAGTCCCCTTGAATGTGAAGAAAGAAACCAGATTCTTCTGTATTAGTAACTGAGGGTTTGAATAGGAATATTTGTAAATGTTAAAAGATGAAAATGAATGGATTCACGGGTACTGGGAAAGTCGATGTGAGTTTTGTAATGTTAAATCCAAAACTGATGGTTTTAGTCATCTGATATATTTTATTGGAAATAATTGTGTTTGCCCATTAACATTTTTATCTGTTTCATATATTTATAATCATTAATAGCAGTAACTGATCTTTTTTGCTTTCTTCTGCTAGGTGAGTAAATAAAAATACTTAGAGGCCTAGGAACATTAGCTATACAAAGGGATCAGTAGTATAGATGTTAACATTTTATTGGGGGAGACAGGTCTCTTGACTAAATTTTTTTAATGCTAATAACGGCTATTTTCAGAGTAGCCATTCAAGATTCTAAAGTACATATAAACTCTAACCAGAGTATAGATGTGGTCATGATCTTAGGATTTTACTGAACTCTGAAGTCTGGTCAACAATTATAATGTTTGGCTTTTATTTACCAAGAGAAATTAATAGTGTATCAAAAGCAGATTGCAAATCTACAGAGAGAAGAAATAAATTAGTGGTTGCTTAGTGGCTGGTGGGGGATGGAGAGCCATAGCTAAAGAGTATGGGATTTCTTTTTGAAGTGATGAAAATTTGCTAAAATTGACTGGTAATGGTTGCACATATCTGTGAATGTACTTAAACCCATTGACTTGTACATACACTTCAGTGGATGCTTATATGGTTATGTGAATTATAGCTCAATAAATCTGTTAAAATACAGTATCTGACCCAGACATGCTATAATTAGAATGTTAGCAGAATCTTTTAGCTGCCAACAGGACAAAGTACAGTTGACCCTTGAACAACGTGAGTTTGAAATGCGTAGGACCACTTATATGTGGATTTTTTTCAGTAGTAAATACTACAGTAGTGCACGATCCAGGGTTGGTTAAATCCGTGATGCAAACCACATATATGGAGGAACTGTGGCTACGGAGAGCTGACTATAAGTTATCCGTGCATTTTTGACTGCACAGAGGGTCAGCATCCCTAACCTCCGAGTTATTCAAGGGTCAACTGTAGTTTTCTTGGATGCCTAAAACGCATTTAGGGAGACAGATAAAAGGATTTAGAGTATCCAGCCCAATTCTCAGCTCTAGACAAATAGTCTTGGTCCCAGATACAAGTTTGGATGATAGAATACCTTTCGCTGAATACATAGAGCCAAAAGTTCCAGAATCTGCCTCTGCATGATTATCCATGCATTATACACTAGATAACAGCATCACACCTCTAACAGAGGAATCTTTGATAACTTGGAGAGTAATTTTTTTTCTTGTACTTATACTCTTATCTGCTTGCTTCCATCACTAGGTAAACACTGTTTCCCATAAAGGGAGAGTTATCTTTATTTGCTACTCTTTTAGTTTCTCCTATAGTCCTTACTCTAAGGTATTAAGCAAACACTTATTTCCTCTCTGCATTGAAGAATGTATCTGTATTTGTTTATACAGTGATAGGTCAGTTCTCATTTGTTTTCAATCAGATTTCTACTATAAACTTAAAATTATTCTTTCTATGGACCTCCCAATTGTCTCCTGTACCATAGCTGTGTACAAGTTTCTCTTCTAGCTGTCATCCTGGGAATCTGAAACAGATCAACTTTTTCCTTGTGTTTGTGTAGTATGTATGAGATTCAACACTGGGTTTGAGCATGTCACCAGGATTTGATAGGTCCCTACCAAAGTAGTACTTTCCTTGCATTTCCTTTTTGTTTTTCTGGTTTTTTAAAACAAACAAAAAACAAACCTGATGTTTTGTAAAACTTCAGACTATACTTACCCTTTCCTCCCTTTCAATCATAAAGAAACTCCTATAATACCACATTATTTTAGATGCTTTCTTTTTGCCTTCCATATTTCATATTTTTTTAATAAAAAATTTGATTTTTATCTCTATACTTAAGACAAAATAATTCTTTGGAATGAAGAAACTTTATTATTATATGCATTACAAATCAAATTTAGCAATGAATCTTTAACATGTCAAGCCACTGATTTCAGTAAGTATATTAAAAAGTTTTCCTGAAGTAAAGACTTTTTTTTTTTTTTTTTTTTTTTTTTTTTGGCCGCGTTGCACAGCTTGCGGGATCTTAGTTCCCTGACCAGGGATTGAACCCGGGGCCCTGGCAGTGAGAGCATCGAGTCCTAACCACTGGACCACCAGGGAATTCCCTAAAGACAATTTTTTTTTAAGTTTCAAAGTTTTCAAGGGTGTATAATAATACAGAAAAGGGGTTCAGTGTAATATAGGCCCTAATCATATTTCCACAAATTGTGACTTACCTACCGTGCTATCTTATGTAATAGCTCTTCTTTAAAAAAAAAAAAAAAAAAAAAAAAAGCACTTTTCTCAATAGGATTTTACTTAGAGAGCCCTTTAGCAGAAAACCCAGAAATGACTGCTCTAGCAGTTGAATCCTCCAGTGTTTCTGCAAAGTTTATCTTTTAATATTCTACATCATTGTAGATATAAAAGAATAATTCGGTGTTTTTCAAAATTGTTCCACATAACTTTAAACTAAAAAACATAGGCAACCTACTGAACTCCTATAGGCTGTCTCCATCGGGTTTCTGTGGTTTAGGAGACCCCACCAGGCCAGTGCATGCTGGTACGTCATACTGATCAGCAGCCAGCTATCCATGGCAAGAACTGACCACCTCGTGGGATCTAAAATTTAAAGGGGGAAAAGTGAGTTGTGAATTGCTAATGTGCTGACTGCCCCATTTTGCTTGGGAATTAGAGGGCATTTAGGACCACTTTCTGTGGTCATCGGAATGTGGTTACAATTCCTTTGCAAATGGAAGTATGGTGATGACAGTACTAACACTTACTGATACCAACGTATTTAAGCATCAAAGGAAATTGCTGTTGTGGCCCTAAGTTTAGAACTCTTAGAGGCTGAAATTATTGGAAGAAAGACTTGTTTGGAAAATTGTAATGTTGATCTATTGTGTTTAGAGAAATATTCCAAATAGAACTACAAGGCTGTTGTGCTGCATGCAGAGTTTGTTGAAATGTGTCTGTATTGCCATTATGCCCGACTCAGCAAAACACTGACAGTTTTAAAGCATTTGCTTCTTTAAACTAGAAAACCAAAGGGTCACACTTAACCAAAAGTTGATGGCAGCATGGTCATTGTTTCCATTAAACCAAAAAGCATGTTAAATAATTGCATTTGCTTATTTGCAGCTGGCAGCCAGAGAGGCAGATTCCATTCCATGATGTGAGATTCCCACCACCTGTAGGTTATAATAAAGATATAAATGAAAGCGATGAAGTTGAGGTAAGTTTCCCCTGCCATCAAGTTATTAAGCACTGAAGAAGGGGGAGCATTTAATTTGCCTGTGCCTTTTGTATCCCTTGTCTTTAACACTTTTCAGTCTGCATTGAGAATTATAACTCTGATGCATATGTGCTTTTGACTGCGCCATCTTAATAATGATTGGAAATAATACATTATTGATGCTTAAGTGTGGCTGGCTGCCTGAGCAGCACTCGGTGCAGCTTTGAAAGTCATCACTGATTTCCTTTGCCCACTAGTATTTCTTTTCCCCCTTCCGTCATTCTCTGAATCTTTTGTTTGAATAATATATTGTTAGTTTACAACTGTGTCCCCATTTTAAGTAAAATGGGTTAGGAAAAAATCATTCCTTAACGATAGAGCAGCATCCTAGGCTTTCTTTAAGTAGCAGAAAATCCTCCTGGGTTATTTGTAAAAACTCATCTGCGAGTTTTAGTAGATACACATACAGGTAAAACATCTTTTCACAGGAGATGCTATGAAGCAACTGCTTATATGCCATTGATGTCTGACCAAAAAGTGCTATGGAGGTGTAGCACATTGACAAAAACATTGTATTTGTGATTTCTCTAGCCACTGAAAATTGTTGTGACACTTAAGGCACTTGGAGTCTGCTTTATGTTGTAGTTGGTCTGTATAGTATCCTTTTCTTCCTCCCCCTTCATGTACTCCATTTTAAGCTGCTTCTCTTCTCCACGATGCCTTGTTAACAGTTGCAATTTCATGAGCATTTGTGGTATGATGGAAGCAGCTAAGAATCCATTTGTACAGGTCAGGTAAGGTGTACTAGGTCCTTGAATTCTTATTTCCTGTGCTAGGTACAGATGGTCAGTGAAACAGAAGAGGCCCCAGCCTTGGCAAGGTCACATTCTAGTGAAGATAGCTAATATTATGGCAGTTGTAAGTCCTAGGAAGAAAAAAAGAGGATGAAAGGTGATGTAGGGGCAGGAGTGCTATTTTAGAGAGTGCTCAGAGAAGGTCTCTGGATGTCCAGGCCTGTGTTCTTTTCTCTACAGCTTTCTAGTGGAAATAGAATAAAGTGCTATTTATTTACCAAAAATGTACTCAGTACTTACTAGGTGAAAGGAACTGGGCTTGGTTTTGTGACGGATCGCAGTAGGGAGCACAAACAGTGTCTGTACTTGAGGACCTTTAGCTGTTCACTTCCCCAGGAGACTACGAGCCTCCTGAAGTCAAGGACCAGGACTTCTGGTCTGTCTATATCAGAAGGCCTCATAATAGTGTTTGGATGGATAAAGGGGGCTGTTTTTTCTTTTTTTCCCCTCTCAACTGAGTCACATGACAGGTGGTAACCAGTGAGATGCTGTTGCTACAGTGACCTCACTAACTGAGGTTGTCGCTCTAGCTAGAGCAGAGCTGAAAGGAATTGATGGTCGCAAGAGAGAAATGTAGGTTAAATCAAGTTGTACTGAGTCACTGTATTGTATAACCATTGACTTAGGTCTTTTGGTCTGTCTGTACCACGAATGCTCATAATAGTGATGAATAGAGGGGACTTTTTTCCCAACTTAGTCACACAACAGATGGGAACCAATGAACCACAGTTGCCAGGATGACCTCATTGTGTTACATAACAATTAACAAATAACTGAGGTTATTTCTCTGGCTAGAGCAGAGGTGAGAGGAAGTGTTGGGGGCAAGAGGGAAAGGAGGTTGAGTTAAGTTGTATTTCATCACTGTGTTGTGTAACTGTTAACTTCAGTAGTAAAAGGGAGACGAGAGTTGGAGCCTTGAGTGGCTGGTCTTCTCTCCTATCCTCTCCTCCCCATCCTCCTTGTCCTCCCTGTGTTGTCTTTCTACTTCTGAGTATTTCTGTCTCTCTCTCCATGTGTCTCTTTTCCTATTAACCTTGATTTGCTAGTGTCTTCACAAAAGGTTCCATGCTGCACATCATAAGTGAACTGTGAAGTGGTCGCCAGAGAGATCAGTTTAGAAGAACTGATCCACAGTGTGTGAGAGCAGGAACGTGGTATCCAGAGGATTGCCAGCGTGGAGTTGTCCATTTTAGTGGAGAGGGGACAGGAGACCAGAGAGTGACCAAGGATCTGTCCGTTTAGTTCCCAGGATACATGAATGCCAGGTGGTATCCTTAGTGGGCTGGGTAGTCAGTGGCCTTACCCATTCAGTGACCATGCAGCCAGGAAGTAGGCCAGGGTCAGTAACTTCCAATTTGTTATTTGCTTGTTAGAGTAAAACAAAAACAACTCTGTCTTTACATTTTTTAGATACATTTTCATAGCTCACAAAGTACCCAAGGAAAGTATGCCCAGGTTTATGAATGGTCAGCTTTTCTTGAGCATTCATATTCAGATTACTGATTATTACTGAGGCAGCATAGAGAAATAGGAAAGCACTTTTTTCAGGACTCTCCCAGGTAATCAGGTAGTTTCTGAGTGTGTGTCTATGTCTAGAAGTAGGGGTGCAGTCTGGCTTAAAGTCTACAGCTTACGGGCTTGAAAGACACCTAAGGTCATTTTAAGAAATTTTCCTTGATGTCTGATAATTTATAGATTTCTGAATGATGTTAATCATGAAATGTTCTATGTTGTAATTTTTGTGTAGGTTTATTCCAGAGCAAATGAAAAAGAGCCTTGCTGTTGGTGGTTAGCTAAAGTGAGGATGATAAAGGGTGAGGTAGGAAAATGCCTATTTAAATTTTTTTTCTTATGCTATTTCCCTTTTCTAAAGCCAGGTATACTACATTTCAGTCTGGATTTCTATTTGAAAGTAATATCTAACTTGAGCATTTTATTTAAATGTTTACATGTTCAGTATATTTCATGTGTTTGTTAGTTGATCAAATAGGTTTTTTTCCTCTAGAGAATTGAAAAACAACTGAATAGGTATAGCTTCTTGTTCTTACTTTAAACACTGTGACCAGGAATGACTTTCATTTATTTCTCACAGTTTTATGTGATAGAATATGCAGCATGTGATGCTACATACAATGAAATTGTCACAATTGAACGTTTACGATCAGTTAATCCCAACAAACCTGCCACAAAAGATACTTTCCATAAAATCAAACTGGACGTGCCAGAAGACTTACGACAAATGTAAGTTGGTGTGCAAGAAAGGCTGAGAACTTAGAGGTGCTATGCAATTAATTTAAAAGAATATAAGTTTTCAAATAATAGAAATCAGTTTTTAAATTCAGTGAACTTTGGCAAAAATGGTTTGCAAAAGTAGTGAAAAAAACATATTTAGCTTTTTCCAGTTATATAATCAAGCCAACATTCCACTTGTTTAAACTTACTTGGGTACATACATGGCTAATGTACATTTGTTTTCTAAAATACACATTGTTCATAGAATTTTAAGATTTTGAAACTGGTTAATACAGATATTCTGTCCTAAGTCACAAATCAATTTCTAGGCAATGGAGATTTGTCCAGGTTTTTTCCCTTTTAGCTAGTATTTTCAGATAAATATGTAACAAGTAGAGCTTAAAGAAGCTTCAAAAGGTCATCTCTCTTATAATCCTTGATCTGAAGTAATGCTTAAAGACCTTTTAGAGAAGAAATTCCTTTTTAAAGATTTCATCAAGGGCGTATATTAAGTTTGATTTGGACATGTCACACTTTAGATAAACAGTAACTTGTATTTCACAATACATAGAAATCCTGCTTCTTGATTATAGAGATTGCATATGTATGTTTGTGCCTTCTGATTCTTATACATTTCCTTCTCTCCCTTAAATTGGTCAGCACTTTTTCTTTAGAAAAGAAACAACAGAACAAAATTGGATCCTGTAGCTATACCCAAAGTGTTCAACAGTTGACTCAAGAAAAGTAGTGACCTGCCATATGTAACTGAAATGAGGAAGCCTGCAGGGGAGAGTGGTTCCCCTAAAGATGTCACCTCTGGTCATCTAAGACCACCAGTAATCCCCTAAGAACATAACTAGTTTTTTCCTTTCTCTGTAATCTCATATGCTTGATTGGCCTGAGTGTATCAGAAATGTACAGCAAAGGAACTAAACTGTTAAATGGATATAGCATATTTTGCATAAATCAAGTTTATTATGAATCTACAGTTCTACTAAGTGCGAATGTCTCTGCATATATTTGTACCAGTAGTTGGTATAATCAGTCATCTGAACTTCACAGTGGATATTGTTTTTATTTCTAGGTGTGCCAAAGAATCGGCACATAAGGACTTTAAAAAGGCAGTTGGTGCCTTTTCTGTAACTTATGATGCAGAAAACTATCAGCTTGTCATTTTGGTGA
This sequence comes from Physeter macrocephalus, assembly GCF_002837175.3. Lineage (NCBI taxonomy): Eukaryota > Metazoa > Chordata > Mammalia > Artiodactyla > Physeteridae > Physeter > Physeter macrocephalus. The sequence goes on from NC_041234.1 coordinate 116,185,875, forward strand.
GTGTGTTTGAGTTGTCTATTTTGGTGTATTTCATTTAGGGCATTTGCTTTGATAATAATGGTGTTGATTTATATCCTTTAGTCTATCAATGAAGTCACCTCAAAGCGCGCACACATGCTGATTGACATGCACTTTCGGAGTCTGCGCACTAAGCTGTCTCTGATACTGAGAAATGAAGAAGCCAGTAAGCAGCTAGAGGTATGTGGCTTTCCCTAGGGATGGTTGTAAGATTATCTAGAAATAACTGTGTTTACAAAACTTGAATATGGGCAGCTTGTCCTTTATTTATTGTTTCTTAGCAATTCCTTATATTCTATATTTTGAAAAATTAAATTGTACAATGCATAATCATACTAAAATTTTTATGCCTGAGGTTTCAGAATTAAGCAGCAGTTTATGTATGCTAAGGAACTTCTGGCCAACTCACTTTTTATTAGAAGTTCATCAAAGCTGCTAATAAAATGAAGCAATGCTTCTTCCATATAACGTGTTATCATTAAAGTACTAGAGAGTATTTAAATATCTAATCATATTCCTTTCATTATGTATGTTTATCTCTGTTTAAAAGGGTATAGAACTTCTTCATTCTAATTGGTTGTCACTCTTTAAAACTCCTGTCTTCAGATTCCTGCCAGAGGCTATTTCCCTAACTTACTATTTCGTCTCTTAAGGTGCATTTTATCTACTTTTATTAATCCTCCAATAATTTCCATCACCATACATTTATTTTCATTGATAACTATTTAGTACTTCCATCCATTACCATAGAAACTAAATGGATTTTAGTTTAATGTGCCAACTGAAGTATATTATTGTCAGATTCCAGAGTTCCTCATCATTATTCATTTCGTTAGAGGGAAAGCACCATGCAGTTGAAATAGTAAAGAAAAAAAGGAGTTCCAAACTGCATTTTAAGAGAAAAGGTGACTACTACTAAAGGCTGTATTCTTGTAAAACCCTATGAAACGTGCCACCTTCCAACTTAATATGTGATCGCGGAACTCTTAGCAGGAGAGGAGACATTCATATCTCCTTTTGCTACTTTGTTTTCCTTACGGCCATGTGGAGGTCTATTTAATTGGTTTTTACTCTCATTCTTTCTTGATGTCCCTGTGTTCACAAGTTTGTGGTTTCTTTAGTGATTCTCTCATAGCTTTTAGGCCAGAACAGCCTCCTTACTTTCATTGTGAGTATTGTGGAAATATACTCATTTACCTCTTCTTAAACATCTAATTCTTCTTAAATGATCTGTTATCATACCTTTGGCTTATCATTTATCAGTGAATTATCAATTGGAAAGAATGAACCAGGTGAATGAACCAGGACTCAAAAAACATGACCTCTTGAAAAGTCCTAGGAATATTTGATACATTTCGTTGCTCTAACCTACAAAAAAGGATTTTATACTTTTAAAATTGTTTATAGTAGTTACACTCATTCATTCAAGTTATCAGGTATGTTGAATAATGAGAAACTAGCGTGCATGCCTATCTTTTCTCACTACTAATATTAAAGAGATCCACATATTCAGATATGAAATTTCCATTTTTCAACATGAGCCACTAATATGTTTGGTTTTCATTAATGGCATGCTAGAACTAAACATTAAATTTTGGTAATACTATCTAAAGAGAGTGATTATCCACAAGTTTGAGGTGTCAGTATAACCTAGTTCAGTCATCACTGAATATTTGAAAGAGACTTGTGGATCCAGATCACAAGGTCTTACAGACTCTCTTCTCACTTTAGGTTGCAGGCACATATGTAAGATAAGCTGTAAATCTTTGATACTCTGTGATCATTCAATTTAATTACTATACCAAAATTTTTATGATTCCTTTACTCAGGTTGGGGGTGGGGGTGGGAGGGTGTCCTTTTAATGTCATCACTTCATCAGAGGACTATCTAGACCCACAGTATCTAGTGATAAGTTATGTAAATAGCACTGTTTCTAGAAAAAAAAAATGTATGCACACACACACCGATATCCTTTAATAAAATGAAATGAAACACAACATTGTAAAGCAACCATACTCCAATAAAAATGAATTTAAAAAATGAAATGAATACAATTTTCTGTAAAGATGGTATTTAATTTTTTTTTTTTTTACTTAATTAATATTGAGTCTGTCAGACCCAGTGAGCTGGTTTTTATTTGGGAACATTTGATCTGCTTCTTAAGTATTACATTGATGTCATTGGTTAATTAAGGCAGCCTTGCAAATAGGTTTTCAAAAGTTACCTTGGAAAATTGTCAACAAGCCCTTTCCTGTTAACAAAAATATATCAAATGGCATAGACCTTTAGTGACCTAAAAAGTACTTAACGCTGTGCGAAATATTTTCTTAAACCTGTTCGTTTCCAAGTGAAACTGATTTATAGGTCCCTGATATACAGGGTCAAGATAATTTACATAGCTGACCTAAATACAGTTGTCTTAATAGTCGATAAAGCATACTAATCATGTGTGTTTCTCTTCAGAGTTCAAGGCAACTTGCCTCAAGGTTTCACGAACAGTTTATCGTACGAGAAGATCTGATGGGTCTAGCTATTGGTACTCATGGTGCTAATATTCAGCAAGCTAGAAAGGTACCTGGGGTCACTGCTATCGATCTAGATGAAGATACCTGCACATTTCATATTTATGGGGAGGTAAATATTTTACTAAATAGTGTTTTTCTAAAATAAAAAATAGTATTTCAGCTGGCTCATCTTTTGTTGATTTAAATCTTTTCCCCATTTTTATTAGGATCAGGATGCAGTGAAAAAGGCTCGAAGCTTTCTGGAATTTGCTGAAGATGTCATACAAGTTCCAAGGAACTTAGTAGGTGAGTCGGCAATTGCTTTTGACACACACTACAAAAACAAAAGTTAGGTAAACAGTTTATTTATACCGATAGAATTCCATTTTCACTCACTTGGGGAGTCATTTAGCTGAAGCTTAGTCTTTGAAATAGTCTATTACTACAGTGTACAAAAAATATTTGGTAAATACACTCAAAGATTACATTTTCAGAAGGTGTGCAAAATATACTGCTTTGCTAGTTCAAACCTCCTGGTTCCTGGAAGGATAAATTTTGCACAGCCTCTTCACTATATGTATGTATATCTTAAATATGTTTTTTTCAAAATTAATGACATTTGGGGACCTTTTATAATTTGGAGTAGACTGGTATTTGATCTCTCTAATGGGGCTATAAAATGATAGCACTCTTCATTATCTCAGAGTTGAAGATCTGAATACAGGTTACTTAAATCTAATAAGTTCCAAAGCTAGAAGTAATTCCAAATGTCTCTAGGGCTTTCTGCAACATCAACTGTAATTCTTCATTTTGACTTGAGTTGTTTCATGATCATCACCAATCATGAGTACCAGCAAATACATAGGAACTCTTCACCAGTGCTCTTAAAAGGTGCAGTTATCTTTAGTAGAACATATCAACGAAGTGCAGTTTTATCAAGAATACTACGTATGTTTTAAATTTATAAATAAAATTGGGACACACCGCCTATACATTTAAAAAAATTTTTTTAACTTAATATCATGACTGATTATCAAAAGTAATGCATGCCCTTTGGAATGTTTAAAGGAGAAGATAAGGACTTCCTATGCATTTTTTTTCACATACTTTCAGTTCTACTTAGCCTGCTCTTTTTGTCAGCATACAATTATAAACAAACATCTCCCTATGCCATTAAAAAACACTTGGAATAGTATTTTTCTCCCAAAGACAATTAGTTTGAAGATGAAGTATATAATACTAGTGAAATAATGCAGAATTATTTTCTCACCTATATACTACAGACAACTGAAGAGCATGACTATGTAATGTTATTGAGGGAACTTGCACACCAGTTGTGTGTATGGGAAATGTGTGATTAGCACCATCCTGGTTACTTCAGGATAAGTGGGGTTGTGAATGATATTTATTTTCCTCTTATTTACAGTTTGTCCAGCAATTGCATACATTTTATAGTTAGAAAAATTATTTTAAATTTAGAAATTCTTAGAAAATATAACCATTAGACAGTTTTTTCAAAAATTACTGAATAAAAACTTATGTGTCAGATTCACGAAAGTTCATTTTGGAGATGGCTTGATGATAGGGAAAGGTCTTGGGTGTAGGTGTTGGATCCAGATTTCAGCTCTACTTCACTTTTTGGTTGCTATTTGGCCTTGGGCGACTGACTTAGCCTCCTTGAGTCTACTTTCCTCACCTCTAAAACAAATGTGCTCATAGTGTCTACCGTATAGGATTGTGATAATTAAATAGGAAGATATAGATCGATAGTTATAGATTAAGGATATAATTACATAAGCTCTGGATATAGTAGGGGACTCTGTAAATGTTAGTTCCCTTTCCTTCCCCTATTCAAAACAATTCCAGTTCGGTAGAGCAGGATTATAGTAAGCTGTCAGTTGGGAATTGGAAATAACTATGTAATGTAGAATTGGATTATTTGCTATTAAAAGTAGATTCTACCTGTGGTCTTACCTGAACAGAAGAGGATCCCAGCAGTGACCTTTCACCAGAAAGCCTGATTTTCATTTTGTTCCTACCTAGTAAAATAAGACAGTTCTGTTTTAGAGGCTGTCTCCTCCAGCACTGGGAATGTTGGGAGTTTTCAGAAAGCGTTTCTGTATAAAATTTGGCAAGGCAGATCTATAGGGAGATGTCTAATCAGTATTGTATGAGTTTTCAAGTCCCACAATATGACTTAGGATCTCTCTTATTTCCCACAAACTCTCTTTGGTACGTACACTGATTTATCTTTCTTTTCTAAAAATTTGCTTGTTCTTCACCCACTCTGACAGTGAATTGGTCTAATAAGTGTTATAGACATAAAGAAAAAAACTGTGGGAAGACTCTCTCTCCTCCCTCCACCCCTTTTCATTTGAATGGAAGAAGAGCTGAAATAATTGACAGAAAGACCTAAATCAGGAGTCCTGATTTTAGTGGTGTCAGTTCTTTTCCCTGAGCGCTGACCAGTCAGAAGAGGTTATGGGGGTGAGTGAGGCTGGCACACACAGCAGGAGTGCCAAGGCTATGCTGATTAGAAGAACCACAAGGTCGTGCTTTGACAGGGCTTTCCCTGCATTCTTATTTAGGATTGGCTCAGCAAATTTTCGATTCCAGTTGTTTTCCCCATCCCTACCTCAGGTGACATGGTGGGGCGAGCACATGATGGGTGTGGCCAGTGCTGGGTGCTTTAAGAACCTTGGGAGAGCCCTTGGAATCAGATGTAATTCACATGTAGATTTCTAGAATCAGTTCTTCTTAATATTTGTAATGTCTTGCTTTACACTAATGCATGATGATGGCTGTGAAAGCAGTCATTTCCCAGTTAAGTATATGATTAAATTTTATAAAATGAGAGAGAGAATCGAGTGCCCATTCATTACTGGTATTTGAAGTCTTTGGAGTTTTAACAGATGATACTGATAAAACTTAATCTTGAACTGGTTTTAAGCTTTTTCATTGTGGTTTCAAGTTAAAAGTGTGATTTCTTAATCTTTTACTCTGACTAAGCCCTTTACCTTCTAACATACTAATATAATTGGTGAGTAATGCACAAGAGTAGTAGTCCACTAACACATTGGCCTGAAGAATGTGTACTTTTAGATGTACATACAGCTGCTTAAGCCACTTTAAAACTTAGAGTACCTTTTATAAATATGCCATATAAAATTCTAAAAATATTTGCCATGGGCAAAGAAGCAGATTTAAATCAGGTACAGATAGAATTGAAATTGTCAGAGAACGACGCAAACGTATTTTCTATTATCTGTCCTTTTCCTTAGTTCCTTTTATAGAACTTTGCAGAAAGAATGATACATGCCACTATACCTGAACATTTAAAATATGTCCTTTTATGCCAAATAAGAGCCTATCTTTGAACTGCCTTAAAAATTCAAAATTACCCGTATCAGTTCACAAGTATTATCAGTTCACAAGTATTAATCAACTCTAATACCTGACCAAAGGAGTTTGAACAATGATGACCTCATAAAATGGAAAGCTAGTTTGACTCTGTCTTTTTGAAGAGAGTCTCTGTTTTGGTTTTGAGATAGATAGACAGACAGATACAGAGGAAGAAAGAAAGAAAGAATTGAAATTATATGAAATTTTATACGTATATATAAAATGTGATAGTTTATGGTGGGGTGTGCTTACTGGTTTGAGGTATGTGTTTTTAAAACCAAACATGAATTATTCATTTCTTACCTTAGGCAAAGTAATAGGAAAAAATGGAAAACTGATTCAGGAGATTGTGGACAAGTCAGGAGTTGTGAGGGTGAGAATTGAAGCTGAAAATGAGAAAAATGTTCCACAAGAAGAGGTATGTTTCTAGTGCGTATGTTTCTGGTTTCTCTAATAAAAGTAAAAGTCTTTTATTGTCTTATTTGACATAGTAATTTAGAGGTCTCCAATATGCACATAACGTGAATGTAAAAATTCTATCAGGCACGCCAGTTAATTGCAGTTGTAGATAAGGCCTCTGTTTATTCTTTAATGCTGTGATTGTGGATTAGTCACTTTAACCCCTTTAAGCCTTATTTCTTGATCTTCAACATGAGTAATCACAAATGTAAAAAAAAAAAAAAAGTCTGAAGCACTCTTCACATATTACTTATTGTTCCTGACAGAGGCAAGATTGGGACGCTAGTTAGGATTTCTGGCTTTCATCCTTTGGCTTTTTTACTTTGTGTGTCTGCTTATTTTGTGTGCTTTACATTTTTTAAAGTATTTGGGGTGGGGGGGGTAAGGGCGTGCTCTTCTGTACAATGGTACTGTTTAAAGTAAAATCCTTTCAAATTGCCATAATTTTCATATATTTCATAGCCTTTTGTCAAGGTTCTTTTAGCTGAAGTTAAATCTTTGTGCGTTTTTACTGCATAATGTTTTCATTCTGTAAGTTTGTTTACCAAGACTGTTTATAATAGTTTCTGTTCTTAAAAATATGATCATTGGTACAATAATGGAGCTAAACAAAGTCTTAAAAATTGGTCCTTTTTTTTCTCTTTTGTGTTTTGTGTTTTTCATCAAGGAAATTATGCCACCAAATTCCCTACCTTCCAGTAACTCAAGGGTTGGACCTACTTCTTCAGAAGAAAAAAAGCATATAGATGTAAAGGAAAACAGCACTCATTTTTCTCAGCCTAACAGCACAAAAGTCCAGAGGGTAAGAAATAATTGTCACTTTGAATTATACTGAAAGTAATTTCTTCAACCCAAATGTTACAGTTGGTGTTTGGGGTATTTTCTCTGGTTAGGCTCATAAGGCTACTCATGCTGTATTTGTTTCAAATCTGATTGCCAGCTTATGAGATATTACAAGCCAAAGTGATAACTACTTTTCAGTTTATTCACAGTGACAAATCTTATGCTGTAAATATAAAATACAGGATTGCATTCAGTGGTCACATTTTTCTTTTGAGGGTGGACTTTTATTTTTTCATGCTGTAGCTCTTGAAATTTTACAGGTTGTAGTAGCTCAAAATGTACCCTCTGCTAGATGCATAAGTTACTACTTAAAACCATATTTTTAAAACTGACTTTCAATATTTGAACTAACCTAATTGTTTAGAAATGGATTTAGAAGTCCTACAGTGAAAGTCCTGCGTTCAGGCTTCTGTGTATCGTTTGTTATAGTTAATGACATCACTTGCATTCCTTATACTGCTTTAGGTGTTAGTGGTTTCATCAATTGTAGCAGGGGAATCCCAGAAACCTGAACTCAAGGCTTGGCAGGTAGGAAAACATTCCTTGAAAAATACATTTTAATTTTATATTTTAATGTTTATCCCCCTGGTTAAGAAAGACTACAAATGATCGTCAGAGTTGGGGGATGTGGAGGAGTGTCTGTGGGTTCGTGGATCCATTGCCCTGGGAAAAAGCTCATATTCCTTCCTGTTGCTTATAAGACCTTTCTTTCACAGTCCCCTGACCAATATCATCTCTTACTACTCCTCTCCCTTGTACTTGAGAGAGGCTTGAGCCATACCTGAAGTACCTAGAGTTCTTGAAACACTACTCTGCTCTCTGTTGCTTCTAGACGTATGCACATGTTTCCTCTGCCTGGAGCACTCTTTTTCCTCCAACCTTCCACCTTGCTTTGACCTTACTCCTTGTGCAGCTTTCCTTGTATACTTTCCATAGGTCCCCTCCCCATGATGGGCTCAAGAGCCTTTCCCCCTTTCATGCTCCAATGTGTTCGCCCCTATCGTAGCGCTTACTACATAGATATTTATAGTTATCTAGTCACATTGTTAGTTCCTTGAGGGCAGACACCCGCCCTCAACCTGGCCTGTGAGAACTGTTTATGGGGAAAATATGACTCACAAGAGATTAAAAGCAAAAATGCCATTTTGTAAAGAGAAATATAACCGCAGGTGGATTGGATATTCCTCTCTGCTGGGCAGGCCAGTTCTCATCCCAGAACAGGAAATCACTTTTTCCTGGTGTCTACTCTTGCCTTTCTTTGTCGTAATTTAACCATTCTGGTCCACTAGTAAAATGTGCTTAAATTAGAGTGGCACTTGGGTACATCAGCAGTTTGGAAATGTTGAAAGAGAATTTTTTTTCATTACTTGCTCCACAGTCGATCAACTAAATCTGTGACATAGGGTTTTCAAGCTTATTTTGGTCATATGTGATCCAGGGGGAAGGGCGTGGCGTTTCATCATAGGGCATTTTGGAAAATAATATGGTTAACTGCTTTGTAACAAAGTTGGGGAAAAAACTCAACCGTCAGAAATGTTTTGAGAAAAAGAGATCTGAGTCATAGGCCTGATTGTTTCCATAGTTCATATATTATTCAATCAAAAAAAAAATCCATATGAAGCCCATGGGTTTTCAGTGGCACCTGATTCTTTAGGTGGTTGTTGTTACTAGGAAGCAGTGCCTTGCTTACCAGATGGATGTCAAGCTGCAAGCAGTATTTCCTAATTGTTTAGTTTCGTACCCTATCAACAGCCATGTTCATGTGGAAGGAAAAAAAAAACCTATTCCAACCCCACATGCATGTAAGACTCTGTGTACTGAGCGCAAGCAAACAAAAGCAGCCCAGCGGTACCCACACCTCTCAAATGAATGCTCTTTTTCAAAGAGTGATACTTGTAAGCTTCTTGGCTTCTCACACCTAGAAACTTCACCTAGAGAATTCGAATGTATCTACGTCAAAGCTACTGTGTGCTTTTCTTTAGTCACTTGTGAATATCAGTAACCATGTGAATTTCATCAGTAGCAGAATATTGAATTATTCTCAACTTTGAATGTCATAATTGCCGGCTATTAGTTTGCACAACTGGCCTAGGCTTCCCTATAACTGTGACAAGAAATCGTTTTTTTCTCATTTGTACTGATGGGCTAGAAGTATACATTTTTAGTCTACTCCTTTTTAAAAATCTATGCTTATATTAAAGTAGTACCATAGGGAGATCAAGCTTTCCTGATGATTCAGTCCTTTACTATGTTCAGAGCACATTATGGAAGTATATTGAAATGCTAAATTTTATGCTCATGGATGTGCCTAGTTTTTTTTTCCCCCCCACAGAATAATTACTAAGTGCATTTTAATTTCTTATTCTTCTTGTTTGTGTTTTGTTTGTACTCTGTTCACTCAGTTAGCAAAGTTGATTTAGTTTCTACTTTTGTACCCTGGTATCTGATTTTGAATTATTTTTTAAAGAATTTGATCTAGATAAAATCTGTAGTAAATGAATTAGAGTATTTTACAGTATTCGTTTTTTGTTTATGCTTCTCATGTTAAAGCTTATATAAGTTTGAGTTACATAATTTATGAGTTTACCAACATTTAATAGTAGTGTTTATATCATAGTAACCTGATGCATTTAAGGGTTGCTCTACTGATCTGTCCTTATACACAGTAGATGTGTAAAATATACCAACTACTTTTGTTTTTAGGTATTGGTTTATATTTTCAACAAACTTCCGTGTACCTACTGTTTGTCAGACCCTGTGCTAGGGATTTAGTCATTATTTGCATTTTTCAGATTAATTCATCATTAATTTTATAGGATTATTGTTGCCATTTCTTTTTCAGGGTATGGTACCATTTGTTTTTGTGGGAACAAAAGACAGCATCGCTAATGCCACTGTTCTTCTGGATTATCACCTGAACTATTTAAAGGTGAGAACAGGAAGAACTTTAACGTCGAAACCTTTTGCGCTAAAATATAAAAACTCCATAGTAAATCTTAAAGCAATTAAGTTTCATTCTAGCCTGTACATGATAATGAAAGACCTGTAAAAGATAATAGAAAAAAATTTTCATTTCGTTCAGCTTATTATATTGCTTCTGAAAGCACAAGTCAGTTTTCCATCATTATAAATTTAAGGACCAGTATCCCAGTTCTCAGGAAACTCCCCTATTTCCCATTATTCTTCTGTTAAACCCTTATACTCACTTTAGACAAGCCTGTCAAAAATACATTTCATCCCATTGATCCTTTCTAGCCCTTGTGAGTTTTTTCCAGGACAAATTTCGTGTCTGTAACACTTGCCTTTGTTGTCCCTTTTATGTCATTTATCAAGGAAATCCCAGAGTTTCATGAAGTCCTCTGTTTAAATGTTTACCCTTCGTAATTTTCTCTATACTCTGTTATTACAAAACAGAAACAATTTGTGTCTTCTTATAAATGCACATTTTAGTTAGTATTTGTACGGTTATGCCTCCTCTAGCTTACGAACTGGAAAGCAGGAACCAGGAGGCTGCAAGGCGTAGCAGAAAGAGCACTGGATTGGCAATCCAGTGATTTGCTTGTAGTCTCTCTTCTGCCATGAACTAGCTCTGTGTCTATAGGCAAATCACCTCCCTAGACTAGGTGCTTTTTAAAATTTCTTTTGGCCAAATGTTCTGTAATTCGATAAAATAGAATTTCACCCATGTCACGTTTATAATTTCTTCTTTCTATCCATATGTCTCAAAAATATATTGTAACTGGTACTAAATAGTATTTTTAAAGTAATCCAAGTTTCTATTTTATTTATGATGCTATCTTAATAAGAATTTTTTTGCTGATTTCTTAAAGAAAATTAAATAATGTATAGTTATGTATAAACAAGGAAGAAAAATACAACAGCCAAGCACTTCTTATCATTCTTATGGTGGTCAGTTAATAATTGCAAGTGGGGAGGTTTCATCCAGCAAGGTTTGCATGGATAGGATACCCCATTGATTTGCTTATTCACTTTTGTTTTAAAGTGTGTTTTATGTGTAATCTGTTGTATGTGTTTTTCTTCATATTCTTAGCTTAAATAATTTTGAAGACCTGGAGAGTTAGGGTTGCATTGTATCAGTCCCTTGTTCTTTTGACTAATGTTCTTCCTTAGATCTTTTGATTTATTCTTCACAATTGAGTATCTTTTTTGGTTATCAGCAGCTGTCCTGTTGTTGCCATTCTTTCCATCACCAGATCTTCCCTCGAGTGGGCTTGGCATCTCTCACCAAAAGGTGACTGCTTTGCCCCAGTGGGATAACCTGGACTACCATTCTGTTTTGCAAGATACACCCATTACCCATTCCATGAGCTCTGACTTGTACTTTTGGAGTAAGCCACTCACTCAGCTGCAGTCTCTTCTTTGTTCAAGTCCTCTGTAAAACAAATTCTGGTTCAGAGCACAGATGAAGCTCATCTAGATTCTTACCTGCCCTTTTCCTGAGGCTGCCATAACCAAGATTTTAGGAACCTAGCTTTAACAGAGGCTTCCCCAGTGACTGTTCATGTGGACAGTCCCTATGACGGCCTCTGCTTGACTGAGACACCCAGTGCTACTCTAGTTGTGGATCCAGTTCCCTATAGCTAGTAAATAGATGCTTATGGGTAGATTGGAAGAAGAAGGGTTAGAATTGAGACTTCATCTGGATTTGACAGAACCCAACATATTGGAAGCATTGTGTGTGAGGGTCTGTTAGTGGACCCCAGGTGTATATTTTGACCAACTGACTATACTGTTCATCATACTTGTTCTAGCAGAGTTGTAGTCTTTAAGAGGTTTTCAAGGCATGATATAAGATATCCAACTTGGTTTTGTCAACTATTAAATAGTTCCCCTATATAAGGAATATAAACATTTTCAGTTCATCGAAGATAATTGTTTCTTAATTGTGTAGTCACTTCCAAAGACCTGCCGTAGTGTATGTTCTTTGAAAGCAGAAGATGGCCCAGACTCAATGTTTTGTTAATTAAGATATTAACTGGCAAATCTATTTCAATTAAGATTATTTACAATGTGTGATTTTTAAGGTTAGCTGTTTAAACCTTAAATGTCATTTATCTGTATTCATACGTTTTAGAGTTGTTTTATTCAATATCCTATTATCAAGAAGTCCCAAAACTAGCATATTTGTGCCTTAGCAGATCTATCGGATAATAGTGCCAAATTAAATAACTTTAAGTTCTATCAGTATAATTTTAATGCTCAGTATTTTTGTTATATCTCTAATTCTGGACATCAATAATATGTTATCTATAGTAATTTTATCTTTAAGGAGACCATTCAATTTCCTGATAATTCTATGTAACAGTGTTTACTATAAATTTAGAACTGAAATTGAAATATTTCCAGTATACTTTTTATCTGATGAAAAGGAGAAAGGTATTATTAAGTAAAATGTCAAACTATTTTTACTGTTATCTTGTATATTTTAAATAGGAAGTAGACCAGTTGCGTTTGGAGAGATTACAAATTGATGAGCAATTGCGACAGATTGGAGCTAGTTCTAGACCACCACCAAATCGTACAGATAAGGAAAAAGGCTATGTGACTGATGATGGTCAAGGAATGGGTCGAGGTAGTAGACCTTACAGAAATAGGGGGCACGGCAGACGCGGTCCTGGATATACTTCAGGTACAAACTAAGCATTTTACTCAGTAACTTTATCTGTTCCTAGACTTAATAGCTGCTAATCTCTAATACTCATTAGAACCCCATTATAACAGTTTCTCACTACATGGTTTCCAGTTCACAGTGGGTCAAATTGTGTCGCAAGAGACATAGAGTAAAACCCTGATAATAACACATAGAGTTCACAGGGCAGGTGTGAGTTCTGTCCACGTTCTGACTGGGGATAAATCTGCTTAAGCCCTTGTAAGTTGATGACTTTCCTAAGGCCTTTCCTGATTTTATTACTGTAGAGCCAAAACTTTTTTCATTTGTGTACTGTGGCTCATTTTTTGTCAGGCATGTGCTGGTCATACTTGCTGGATGGACTGTGTAAATCAGGGGTCTGCATCCTGTGGCTCGTAAGGTGATTTTGTGTGGCATGGCCAAAGTCAGCCCTAGGCACGGTCAAGAAGTAGGCGAAGTTTGTCTTTGCCTTCTCAGCTCTTCTTTCAGTGCTTCTTTCTGCTCCCCCAGTACCTTTCACTGAACGCTGTCCCACTGCCAGGGCCTACTGTCTTTCTTGCTCAACTGTGTATCTACTATGTAACTTGCGAACGATGGTATGAGGTATAATCCATCTCACAAATATTTGCATTTCAAAAAGGAACTCTTTAAGATGGAAAAGCCTTCAAGATCCACAGGAATGAAGCTATAATGGTGAAGCTATAATTGGTCATTAGCTCCAACAGAGGAAGAGAGAGAGGTAGTAGAGCTAATATTCTGGAGTGGGGGAGAGAGACACCTACTCCTAAGGCCAACCTTGAACCTAACCCCTAATCCCTCTCCCAGCAGTCTGTTCTTTATGCTGTTGAAGTCCCCCGTCACCGTGGAGCTCTTTTCCCCACTCCCATCCCTTATGTCATTAACCCAGCCCCTCAGGCATAACAAGTTTATTACAATAAATCCTTTATAATGATCAATTATTCCAGTGGGAGTGGGAGGGAAGGTTGTGGACCAAGCATCAGGCAAGCATATCCCCATTCAGCTAGGTCCAATCCCCGATCACACAAGAGACCCTTCCCTGAGATAGTAGCCATGGTGGCCACCTTTGCCACCCTCTCTGAGGTGACCAAAATGTATGCATTCCCCTCTGTCCCTGGGCCAAACCTTGTTAAAAGGAACCCTCTTTATAGAGGTTTTGTTGATCAAGGTATTGCATTTCACTGTTGTAGACAACTTTTCCTCCAGAGAGCACAGATGTTTAAAGGAGCACAGCTGTTTAATGATGTGGCATACTCAGGTTTGAACTTAGATGGCTAATAACATATCTTTTATTTTTTTTTTAATGAGAACCAAAAATGTTTAAAACAAAAATTACCTCAAATATTGTGGAAACCTTCATTTTGAATTTAAGATAATTTGTTTTACAAAATGGAAGGTGATAATACTCTTTGGTGGGCTTATAAATTGGGAAGAGTAATGGATTACCCCTGAAACGTCTCTGGAAGCTTCTGTTAACCTAACATTTTTTTTAAACTCGGACAACGGTATATAACTTTTAACTCTCGATAGGAACTAATTCTGAAGCATCAAATGCTTCTGAAACAGAATCTGACCACAGAGATGAACTCAGTGATTGGTCATTAGCTCCAACAGAGGAAGAGAGGGAGAACTTCCTGCGCAGAGGAGACGGGCGACGGCGTGGAGGTGGAGGAAGAGGACAGGGAGGAAGAGGACGTGGAGGTGGCTTCAAAGGTACAGAGGTTTTCATTTGTTAAGAAATGAAGGTGAATTGTAACAGCTGTCTGAAGTTCTATGAAGAACCTTGCTGATTCAATGATGTATTACCAAGACCGCCATTTCTCTGGTTTTGTACTGGTCACCATGGGAAGGGCTCATGTAATTGGCAATATTAGACAGCCTTCCCTCTGGTTCACATAGAATAAATATATGAATAAACACTGATAACTAGTTTCACTTCTTTGGGTATTCTAAACATCACATCTGATCATTAGCTCAGGTTGACCTGAAACAGTTGATGCAGAATTGTGATGCCTTAGAAATATGTTCTGTTCCTTGGTAGCATGCTAGATTATTAGCCAGTGTGTAACTGGAATCACTAGGTTGTTGATTCTATGTTAGATTCTGTGGTGGATCTAAATAAATTGAGGATGTGGGAACAAAGAACTTCCAATAAGCATGTCAGAATCAGTGACCATCGAACCTTTTAAAAACGTCCCTATAGGAAACGATGAGCACTCCCGAACAGATAATCGTCCACGTAATCCAAGAGAGGCTAAAGGAAGAACGGCAGATGGACCCCTCCAGGTAAACCTGTGTGCCTCTTTTCATCTAAACTGTTTGAGTTACCGTCGTGTGAGATTTATGAGTTTATTTTACTTGATTTTTAAGCATGTTCAAAGGTTGTGAATTTGGTATATTGAAATATTTTCCTTTCAACATTGCACTTGTGGGCAGTCTTAGTCCTTTGTGACAAGTATACAAAGAAGATGTCTCTAGAGAATGTGCAGTCTCAGTATTTCTGAAGACTTTGCAGCCGCAGTGTGACTTCAATACCACATTGGTGGTCCAACCCCCGCCCCGCCCCCCCACCAACTGCCCAAGAAAAGAAACATCCGGGAATGTACCAAGAGAGACTTGTGTCGGCCCTGTGGGTCCTTCCTCCCCTGAGTTGCGGGGATAGAGTGTCCTCTTTGAGTGGAAAGTAAGGGAAAAAAGGGTGTCTGGCTCAAGGGTAATAATCATGATACACAGGGCTGATGACACTCAGCTGGTACATGCTGAATCAGTCAGCTGCTTATTTACAGCCAGCCTCTATTCTGAGAACCCCATCTCAAGCGGTAATCACCTGTGCCGAACCCATTGTTAAGTAATTTTAAAATTACCCCTGCCCGTGTCCAGACAGACACCTTTGCTGAGTGCTTTGTGTGTGTGTTATCTTACTTAATCTTTCAGCAGCCCCCTGAGGTGTAAAAAGTTTTATTATTCTGTTTTATAGGTGAGTAAACTGATGTTTAGAAAGATTGAACCACATAGTTGGCGTAAGGTAGTGTGATATTTGAATACTGGTATCTGATTCCCAGAACCCATGTTCTCTTCTGCTGCTTCTTTAATTCTGAAGACTTAATCCAAGTAGTTAGGGTTCCTTCATGACTATGGATTGGTTTTGGGACCAATACCCAAGATTAGTGAGAGATGATTTTTAAGAGCAGAAACTCCATGGTGGAGTGTTTCTTAGAATTCATAGCGGTTGTAAGTAGGTGTTAACTGTTGGCTGGTTCTTAAGGACCAGCATAGAAAAGACCTTAGACGTAGATAGAGATCGATGGAATAATGCACACACATGTGCCTTACAGAGACGTAAGGCGTTTGTGTACCAGTTTTATAATTCCGCTCTTCACAACCCAACAGTTAAAACAGTCACCCAGGACCAACACTTAAACGCACTTTGAAATTACAGCAAACCATTTTGGGATTATATGTCACCTTTGTACTCGAAGCAGATCAACATTTGTAATTGTTTTAGGCCCATTTGTCAATATTATCTTCCTTCTGTACAGCATCTAGAAGTCTATTAGCAGTGTTTAAGTGTTCAGTGTTGGCACTTAAAATACTACATAAATCTCAGAATATTATTTTTCAAATTGTATTCATCTCTACACTCTTCCTGGGATTCCAGTTCTTCCACACATTAGTGTCTTCAAATTCCCCTGTACCATTCTTATTCTTCAGAGTTCAAGTTGTATGATCATCTGACTTGCCTTACTGAAGCTACTAGAAACCAACGCTCGTATTTTTTTTATCGTAAGACAGTGGGAGCCCTCAGTGTAAGGAAACTTAATTATACTCATGATAGACATAAAGATGTCAACTAAAGGCTAGTTAAGAAGTGAGTTAGTTAAGTTGTTACTCTGGTAACATCAGAATAGGAAGACAGTAATTTGTGTCTCTCCTCCTGGGTTTCACAGTCTTTGAAGAATAACCCATTTTTTTGAGCTCTAGTATTATAGACTTGTGTATTTTGCAATCAGTAATAGTAATTCATTTTAACTATTTGTTTCTCACTGTTTTGTTCTACTTAGAAGAAGACACGGTAGGATTGTGAGTTTTTATCTAACTTTGGACACAGTGAGATGACCAGTGTGTTCCAGTTAAAGAAGAAGAGTGTTTTTAAATCAGAAACCAAATAAAGATCCTACCTGACCATAATTTCTTGCACTTCTTCTATTCTCACCCCCATATTCCCCTTTTAAGATGTGGAATTTACCCTTCGGGCTTAAATTTCTCGTCAGGCCAATTACAGATTACAGTAGGATATGGTCTGTGTATATAACAACTGTAACTTGTTTTAGATCAGAGTTGACTGCAATAATGAAAGGAGTGTCCACACTAAAACATTACAGAATACCTCCAGTGAAGGTAACCGCCTGCGCACGGGTAAAGATCGTAACCAGAAGAAGGAAAAGCCAGACAGCGTGGATGGTCAGCAACCACTTGTGAATGGAGTACCCTAAACGGCATAATTCTGGAGTTATATTCCCTATACCATTTCCGTAATTCTTATTCCATATTAGAAACTTTGTTAGGCCAAAGACAAATAGTAGGCAAGGTGGCACAGGGCATGAAATGAACACCAATTCTGTTAAGAATTTTATTTTTTGTCATATTGGCCATAAGCAACAGTTTTCAGATTTGCACAAAGAAAGAGATCTTAAAATTTTGAAACATTACTTTTAAGTAATCAAGTATACTTAGCACTTCAGGACAGGATTTTCGTTTGGTTTATTTTTTAAATACCAAGCAGTGGTATTCTTTCTTAATTTGGACCGTTACCCTGCGTTGGGTGATAACTCACTGGTACATTTCAGTTTTTCTGAATAAATAGCATTTATGGTAATCATATTACACTTCTGTTTTCAGTCTCATACGGAAGGCCAATGACATTTCATGTCCTGTGTCAGTTTATGTTTTGGTCCACTTTTCCAGTATTTTAGTGGACCCTGAGATGTGTGTGATGTGACGTTTGTCATTTTCATTAGCAAAAAAAAAGTTGTATGATCTGTGCCTTTTTTATATCTTGGCAGGTAGGAATATTATATTTGGATGCAGAGTTCAGGGAAGATAAGTTGGAAACACTAAATGTTAAAAGATGTAGCAAACCCTGTCAAACATTAGTACTTTATAGAAGAATGCATGCTTTCCATATTTTTTTTTCTTACATAAACATCAGGTTAGGCAGTATAAAGAATAGGACTTGTTTTTGTTTTTGTTTTGTTGCACTGAAGTTTGACAAATAGTGTTATTGAGAGGGATGTGTAATTTTTCTATGTAGACAGGAGAAGAAATAACTGTCTTTTCATTTGAGAGAGGCTAAAACATTTTCAGCTAGGAACAAATCTTCCTGGTCAAAAGTTAGTAGGATACGCCCGCTCTTTGGCCTGATGACCAGTTTTAAATTAGAGCTGTTTTTATTTTGTCCTCCCCAAGTTTTGTGAAGTTTTTCATATTTTAATTTCATGCTTATTTGGGGGAGATAGGAAGGTCATTTCCATGTGTGCATAATAATCCTGTGAAGTACAGGTACTTTGTCTAAGAAACAATGGAAGCAGGTTAAATGTTTTGTAAACTTTGAAATATTAGGTCCAAATGTATAAGCAGAATTGGAAAGCAGACTAGGATTGGTTAACAAATGATACTTCTTTTCTTTAGTTTTTTTGACGTGTTGGATTTTGGGTTTGAGTCTCCTTTTTTTTTTTTGTTTTTTTTGTTTTTTTTGTTATGAATGAAATTTACGGAGGAAAAAAATATGTGAAGGACCTTCACTCTAAGATGTTATATTTTTCTTAAAAAATAACTCCAAGTAGGGGTACCACTGAATCTGTACAGAGCCGTACAAACCGAAGTTCTGCCTCTGATGTATTTTGTGAGTTTGTTTCTTTGAATTTTCATTTTACGGTTACTTTTCCTTGCATACAAATAAGCATATAAAAATGGCAACAAACTGCACATGATTTCAAGAATATTAAAAAGTCTTTTAAAAGTATTGCCAAACATTAATGTTGATTTCTAGTTATTTATTCTGGGAATGTATAGTATTTGAAAACAGAAATTGGTACCTTGCACACATCATCTGTAAGCTGTTTGGTTTAAAATACTGTAGATAATTAACCAAGGTAGAATGACCTTGTAATGTAACTGCTCTTGGGCAATATTCTCTGTACATATTAGCAACAACAGATTGGATTTTATGTTGACATTTGTTTGGTTATAGTGCAATATATTTTGTATGCAAGCAGTTTCAATAAAGTTTGATCTTCCTCTGCTAAATTGACGTTGATGCAATCCTTAC
Organism: Physeter macrocephalus; assembly: GCF_002837175.3. Taxonomy (NCBI): domain Eukaryota; kingdom Metazoa; phylum Chordata; class Mammalia; order Artiodactyla; family Physeteridae; genus Physeter; species Physeter macrocephalus. Next base: position 116,205,097 of record NC_041234.1, read on the forward strand.
AAATGATTGCTTTTAAAATTTTAAGATAGGAAAAGAAATCTATAAAGCGTTCTGTTACAAAATGTAACTGTATTACCATTGGAAATTTCACATGTCATAGGAAGTTAGCCGTTATCCACCAACTTTCAAGAACTTGATCTTGTTTAATAAGGTGAAAAAAGTTGACAAAATGGTACAAAAGCACATTGTGCCATTACAATATGCACTAAGTCTCTTTTTTACAAAGGCTGAATTCAGCAAGGCGCTAACTTGCTTAAATGTGAATTACTAACTTCTAAAACTGTAATTTGAGTCACATGTTTTCAGACGGAGTTGGAGTTTATTCATATTACAATATTTGTGTGCTAAACGTGTATGTTTTTCAGTTCAAAGTCATGATGTTTTTAAAATCTTATTAAAGTTTCAAAAATCTGAAGATTGTTTATCTAGATGTAAATTTTTATTAAAAAGTTGCACTTATGAAAAAGCAAAAAATTAGTCTGACAGATGTTTGCTCCTGGTCTTAAATTTCTAAATATAACAAAAATTAACGATGGGGGGAGGTATTAATCATGCAAAGCATACATTATGCCTTGCAAATAATCTTCTATGTGCCCTTAAAAAGCAGAACTGTAGATATTTGAAAATAATTCTACATATTCCCAGTTAGAGAACTTGAACACATTAATCACATAGGATGCTACTAAGCCGTATTAAACACATACTCCTGTCTGAGCACACATAAACTTACCTTGCCATTTGGAAAATATTAAATATGTCTATTTTGAAAAATGTTTTTTGATGTCCGTATCTCAGTAATAAAATACATGACAGGTTTGTAGGTAGAATGTGTCTGAACTGGCTATTGTGTTCAACTTCACGGAACTCTGGCACAGCCTAGAAAAGCGGATAGAAATGGAGAGGTGATCCAGTGAGGCAGGACAGTCTCTCTACATAAGTGGTTTTTTTGAGGAAAATCCATCTTTGTTTTCTGCTTTTCTAGTTTTTCATTCTGGTACTTTTCTGGATTTCTGTTACCCATTCTGCCTAGTTCTGGACTCTTGCACAGTCCATTAGAGGTGGTAAGCAGCAGCCATCCTCAAGTAACTTTGTTGGGTTTTCCTGGTTTCGCATTTCAGTGCTTGCTACACATGAACAACCTATTGGCGGCAGCAGGCTTGAGACTCAACTTGGCTCACTCAGAGGCGTTTCTCCCATCTGACCATGATCTTCCCGTTCCTGGTGGTTAGGAACATAGTGCCTTTTAGAGTCGATATACTGATTTGATCACTTTTGAGCCAGTTTGGTTCATGGCCATAAATAGCATCTTTCCCTCATGACCCTCTGATGCCTCTGATAAGCAGTTATTCTGAAATAACTCGTCTTGATTGCTCGGAAGGCTTATTGTGTACCAGTATTTAAATTTTGATCATCTTTCCCTCTGTGTGGTTTATCTACGGCTGTTTAAACATTTTATTTGGGGCTATTTAGAGATTTTCTTTCCATTTCTCTCAGAACTTGCCATGAAGAAACGGGGAACTCTGTATTTTATGCTGATGAGTTTTATGTTAATGGGAGAGTCATTAAAAGTCTTTGCAAGTTGCACTTGCTAAATGATTAAAGATAGGCTTCAAAACTAAGTGCCTAAAGGTCTTCCCACCAATTTCCATATACCATATGCTTGATTACAGGAGTAGATCCCAAACTGGAAGGAAGATGTAAGTGTCAACAGAAGATGGTTACATGCAATCCTGAGAACTGGGGTATATCATCATTATTCAGTATCATACAGAACATAGATGGCTTATGGTAAGAGGAGAAAAAAATTCCAGTGTTATTTTTGGTAAATGCTAAGGCATCTTTGTCAGATTTCCTTGGAGATCAAAACCTGTAAGGTATTACATCAAAGCAGAGTACTAGTGCTCAAGGAATATATATCATTAAAAGTTGCAAGTGCAGTATGGATACTACGTGATAAAAAGGAACCTCAGGAATTATGCTGTGAAGAGGGAGGAATCAGGAGGTAGATCCCACACTTGACCGGGCCGTAGACTAGCTCGGTGGTTGCTGGAAGAGTCATGTCACCTCTCCAGGTTCCGACTTCTTCATGGGTTAAATAAGTGGTTGCTAAGGTATCCTAACTCCAAAGGCGTATATGCACTAAGGTATTCATGTCTTATATGGAGAAAACTACAGAGTAATTGTTAGCGAAGCACCCACCTGATTTCATCTGGTTCTCATTAAATATTTAGTGAACATTCACTATATAGCAGGCACTTCACAGGCTTCTTGGGATACAGAGATAGTATTTCAGGCCTTCAAGAAGCTCAGTGTCAAGTGGGAGAGCTGACTCAACAACCCACCTCTCCAGGAGCCTCTGTCAAGTCGCCTGGTAACCGCCTGGCAGGAGGGACTGGGCCCACATCCAACTTCCTGGATGTTCCTCTGCCCCACAGTCCAAATCCAGCTTCCCAAAGGTCACAGGTGCTAGCAGGCTGTGTTCCCAGACGGCTCCCCTGACAGCTGGCATTTAAGCCCTGGTTTGATCCTCTGCCTGCAAGGCCACCACCGTCAGCGTTGCCCTGTGGAAAGGTAGACTCCCAGGGAAGATGCACCTTCCCCTGGAGCCCAGCCCCAGGGATGCCGCCCGCAGGGCCCCGGCCTTTGCATGTGTCTCTGCGGGAAAGAACGGGCATCCACGTGCCTCTTCTTCCTGACCCTTACTGGTAATTTTCCCTCGTTAAAAAGCCTTTCCCTCTTGCACGCTGGTGTGCTGTTTCCCTTCACCCACCGAGTCACACAGATCGTGCCCCACATGAGGCAAACTCCACTTATATTCCAGCTCTGGCCTTTGGGAAACTGCACAAGGGATCAACTAAGCCATACGAGGGCCGCACAACACCCCTCCTAGGGCTAGCGGTGGGAGGCCTAGCTGAGCTGAAATCACTGGTGAGCATGTTGTTTCGGCCTTGGTCTAGGGCCATACCGTGTGGCGCAGAGGCTCTGGAAAGTCCTCCATGTGAGGCAGATGGAGACTGTTCCCTCCCTTGGCATTCCCTACAAGTCAGTCAGCCCTGTGAGCCCTAAGGGAAAAGAAGTTGACAGAAAAGAGCCCTTGGTCTCAAGTGCCATTGGAACAGTAGATGCAACCTAACCTCAGACGTGAAACCTGGCACTGTGCAGTGTACTGCCCAGGGGCTTATTAGGCAGAGGGTGAGGGATTGAGGTCCAGACAACAATAGTCACAGCAGCCCCATGAGGCTTGAACGGCTTACGTGATGAAGAAGCTACACCCATGAGGTAAGTGGCACTGAATGGCCAGCATTTGAGGTTTACCACCAGATTTCCTTTTGCCGAATGAATTGGCTAGTCCAGCCAATGGGGAGAGAGCACGTGTGCCTGCCCTGGGCTTGCATCGGATGCTCGGGGAAATCAGATTCACGTAGCCACAGAGAGGAGACTTCCCTACTGAGGTCGCAGCTGCTTTGAGGCACGTTGGCACTGTAGACCAGACCGACGGTATGAAAATCCTGGGCGTCGGGGATAACTTGCGAGCAAATGACCTTAATCCACAGAACGCTGGAGAAGCCAATGGGATCTTACATGAGCAGGACGTCCCTAAATTTGCTGCTTCTACCAGGGAGTGAGGGATGGGATAATCCTTCGGTGCTGATTTAGGCCCCACCCAAAAGAGGAAGAGGAGATAAGGGGCCCTGTAAGTTGCCCCAGGACCCAGCAAAAATGAAAAGGCCGGAGGCGAACACTCCAGGCTTCCTTCTGAGGCTCCCTCCTGAGGCTCCCTCAGGCAGCACTGTTATGGCTCTGGGCCTTGAACAAAGGGATTGCTAAGGAAGGAGAGAGATGGGAAAAACCAAGAGGGTGGTCAGCTGATAAACAGCCAGACTCACTCTAAAGAGGTTGCAGAGAGAAGATAGGGGTGCAGGGAACAAAAATGACTGATTTTTGAGCGGGCATCAAGGAAACCCCTATGGAGAGCTGACGCAAGGAGATCCTGGATGATGAAGCCGTTAGTTTTCCCCACCACCTGGACAGCAGGTCTCCAAAGCCTCCTCCTGTGTCCTTGGAGAAGGGTGCAGGTGAGGAAGCAAAGCAGTTAAGCACATATTAATGCTGCTAGAATGAGACTCCCCAGCCCCACAGGCCTCTGTGCTACCCAGGAGACTGATTTTCTAGCCCAACTGCTAGAGGGCCGTTCAATCCAGATTTGAGTCTCTTCAAAAGCAAACTCGGCCTGGGGGCCAGTCCTCTGCCCTCTTCAGAGGGATTGCTGCGTTTGTGCCCTAGTCCATGTCTTCCAGAACATAGGTGCGGGGAGGATTCTGCAGACCTACCAGCCACTGGAGCCCAAGGAGCTGTCGTTCTTGGACCCGATGGGTCCACAGTAAGTTTCTCCGGCAGGATTTGGGACCGGTTTTACTTACACCCGGAGACTTGGCACAATTGCCGCAGATGCCATTGGCCCCTTTGATGGGACCATGCTCACGGTCCCTTTGTCAGACCGCAGGATTGGTACAGACATGCTGGGTTCCCTCAACCCAGCATAGTACCCTGATCTGCTGGGTGGGTGTGGGCATCGCCATCCCTCCCGGTGACTACAGGGCCTCTTGTATTTTCAAAGCCTGCCAGGATCGTGCAGCTGAAACAGTATCAAGTACCAGTAGGTGAGAAAGACAACCCGCAAGGCTTGTTCCGTTGCCAGGAGGGGGTGGTGGCGCGTGCGTACTACCTTCCAACTCCCAGCCTGTGTAGCCAGTGAGTAAATCCGGTGTCTGTGGCCCCTGATTGCAGATCATTGTGGCTTTGATAGTGGCCACCATGTCACTCAAAGCACTTGATATACCAATAGGTGACTGAACTGACTGCATCCATTACTGGCACTCAGTATGTGGCTGGCAGCTGCACTGTCCGGGCCTTCAGCCACTATAGCCACACGTAGCTGCTGAGCGATCAAAGGCTATAGTCTGAATTGAGATGTGCAATTCTCAGTGTATTTAGAATGCACAGCGGATTTTGAAGACTTAGTTTGAGAAAAAGAGTGAAAAATACCTATTTTTTATATTTAAGTGCTGAAATGTTAATAATTTGGATCTATTCGGTTAACTGAGCCATGTTAGTAAAATTAGTTATACCTGTCTCTTTTTTTTTTTTTTTTTTTTTTTTTATACCTGTCTCTTTTTACCTTTTTTTTAATATAGTGACTACTAGGAAATTTGAAATTACACGTGTGGCTTACATTATACTACTCTTGGGCAGAATTGCCCTAGACATTGCTTCATGTTCCTTGCTCTAGATTTCTCCAGGAAGAAAAAAAAAAAATCATTTTGTTTTCACTTGGCAGAGCAGGAAGCTCACTTTTACTGTCCTACCTCAGGCATGTTGAACTTCCCCAGCAATACTGCAATATATCAGTAATACGTTGGGAAAGCCCATTCCATTCCATGGATGACAGGTTCCATAGTGGCCCCCAGAGGAAACTTTTCACCATAATGCACGCTCTCTAAGCGCAAGTGGCAGGGCCTTGAATGAAGATAGAAATCAGAGCCAGGCCACTGGAGTGCATAAGTTGGGGGCTATCTGAGCAGCAGCCCCAAGAGATATTCCACAACCTAATAAGGAAAAACTGCTGCCCTTTCAAACACTAACTACACAGAAGGAGCCCTTATCGCCTGTTTGGCCTCTTTCTTTGGGTATTAGAGGCAGCACATCCTGCACATAGGAATGTTACTCAAGAATCTGTAAGTCACCAGACTGGTAGCCAAATTCGATTGGGGACCCCAGCAATAAGCAGCCACAGAAGCAATGAAACAATACCAGCTCCGCCCCGCCCCCAACTCATTCTGATCCCTTGGAGTTTTAATTATCTGTGACCAGTCTCGCATCTGATGTCTCTTGACAAGAAGACTCTGCCAATGTTGGGGGTGGGTCATCTCACCACTACTGGATGGTACATGCGTTTTGAATGACAATTATTGGCCCTGCTGGGGACAGATTATCTCACTGAAGGGAAAAGTGTGACTCTCAGATCCAACATTCCCAACCTGCTAGTGGGGTTGTTACTGAAATCAATTCCATCAGATGGATGGATGTCTCAGTGATGGTCCAGTTGGGAAAACAGAAATCACACCAGTGATTTTAACATAGAATTTAATACAGGGATTGGTTAAACAGATCTTAAAGGACTGAAAATGCAAAACAGGAGCATTAAGTTTCCACAGAGGTGGGTTCTGCAGGAAGCATTTACCATCCTGAGGCCTGGGGGAAGAAAGGGAGGAGGCTGGGATGGTGAGAACCCAAAGGCTCAAAAATGAGGGCCACAGAGTTAAAACCCAGATCTCAAGCAAAGGGTCACTATCGGCCGGTACAGGTACCTTGATAACATGCAGGCAGACCCCCATGTGGCTGGGCTTAGAGCACTGAGGAGATGTGATAATGCTGGTTCTGAGAGGGGTGGGGGGGGGGGTGCGGTCGGAATCTGGAAATTGGATTCAGCAGCTGCTACTGGAGCAAACTCTTCCTGCCAGAGTGAAGAACCATGGTCTTCCAGTCTCCTAGAGCCTCTTACTGGCAGACCCTAATAGGCAGCACTGGCAAAGGAGAAATGTGGTGTGCAGAATCCCAGCCCCAGCCTCGTAGAGCAGAGTGTAGAAGGATGGTTTGGAACTGAGATACAATAGCTTAATAATTGGCAAGGTGCAACAAGCCGAACAAAATGCGAAATGGAAATGGTACATCCAACTGGGGGTCAAGCCAACCGCAAGAACACGTGGCTGCCCAGCCAGTAGGTACTGAGATGGCCCTATTGCCTGCTTTTTTGCCTGAGCTACTGGCTCGAGTGGGCCTCAACTTTGAGACTTGGTACCAGACAAGGAAGCCTGTTTCACTGATGGGTGAGCAAGTTCAGTGGAATACTGCTAAGCCGTTTGTTATGTGATGATGAATGCTGACAACCCCTGGCACTGGCTGCTCTGCACATTGGGTGGAAGTGCAGTGCTTTTTTGGTAGTAAAGCATTCCACTCCTCAATGAATGAAATATCCCTTTACATAGACTCAGGGGCTGCTGCGAATGGCCTCACTCTTTAGTCAGGTCACTAAGCCACGCAGCACTATTAAAGTCATACCCTATAGAAACAAGTACAACTCACCCACAAGCTCAGTTAATAAGTCACATATGCACTTGTCTCCTAGAAAAGAGCACATCCTGAGAAAAGCAAAGCATCTGCAATGAGGAACTCATCTGGGCCTGTGAGCCATCATAGCCATATTGACCTACGGGATCCATATCCAGACCCACCACAGTAACAAAACCACCACGAAGGGTTGTCATTTGACATACAAAGAGGCTACTGGCACCCCCAGAGCCTGCATTTGGTGGCAGCTACACAGCATGTAATTCAGGGTTAGCTTGGTCATACCGCAAAAGACAGGACTGGCTCACACTGGCAGGTATACTTCACAGCCCCCCTGCCCCTCCATAGTCTCGACACACTCTCTAGGTATAGGGTTGCCGCCCACCTCCTCCAATCACGTAGCACACGTAGAGTGAAGGCTCTGACGGACTACCTTTGCCGCATGCCAGAGAAGGTCAATAGAGACTTCAGACCATGATGCAGGTCTGACATCTCTGAAGGAAAAGGAAGTAAGGAGAATTGGGTAAGAATGATCTTAGACTATAATGCAGTTCCAAGTATTGCAGGCAGATGGGGAGTTCTTGAGCCGATTCTGCGTTAGTACCTCCACCGTGCTCAATTACTGACTGCAAGCAGTCTATAGGAAATACGGCCTGGGCACAAACACAGTGATGGATCCCGCAGGGCATCACCATGGGGCTGTCAGGCAGTCGTGCTCTCCACAACGGACTGGAGTGGCACACTTGCCTGGCTGCCATACTACATAATGATAATTTCCCTCCTTTTTTGGACCTGCACTGACCATGCTGAGTACCTAAGAAGATTTTACTGCATGGATCACAGAAATGTGGATAAACACAAATTTGGAATGGCATCCGGTGTCCTTTCCCACTGGGCAGACAACTCCGACGTTGGGTTTGCCACACACCTCCTCTGAAAGTTGGGGGATACTTCTGTGATTTTTATGCTGATGAATAAAGTCGCCTTTGTCCTGAAGCCATCTTCCTTAATCTGAAAGACTGCCTCGGGTAAAGGAATTGTTAGCCCAGGTCTCTGTGCAGCTTTTCATTCCAGGATAGAAAATCAGGTCTGGTTCATTCCTGAGAGTAGCTCACGGGCCCCAACTGGTGAGGCACGGACAGATCCAAACCTGTGAAGCGAGGAGAGCCCTGAGGAGTGAATAACTTCTCCATTTTCCTAATCCAGATATGGACAGACTATACCTGTCTGGGGCAGTGACCATAGAGCCAACTATCGCAAAGCTAGATATGTCACCCCCAGCTTCAATTGTCTGTGAGGGATCTTATCAGCATCCCACTATCAAACAATGCCTCAGGTATGACTTCTATCAGGCAGTGGCCTCAGCCACTGTTTGCCTTTGCCTTCTACACTCATGTGTCCATATCCTGTGATGTCCATGCTAAATGGATGCAGAGGATCACCTTGGACCCAACTCAAAGCAACATTATGTGCTTCCCACCCACTTCCAGGGCTAGATTTTCTGTGCGCTAAGACAGCCTCCCTTGCCTCCACTGCCTCCCACTTGGACACAGGGTGACCCTCTTCGTGCGGGTAGCGACACAACTCTTCGGTAATCAAAGATCCAGTGGGCACAGTCTATATATGCCCAGCCTCTGGTGCAATCAGTAGGCTGTCCTTGGGGGCATTATGGACGCAGTTCGTCACCATTTTACATGCATTTTCCCCCGTCTAGAGGTGTTTCTAAGGCTCACCTGGGAGATTACCAAGGAGATAGCTGGGAGTTTCACTACCAAAGATACTCTTGCCTCCTTACCTCTGATTGTGTTGGATATCTGCATAGCTTTGGGTTATTTACTGACTAGGCAGTGTGTACTGTGGCCAACTTCTGGCTGAATACCTCACTGCAAGCTGTAGGAGCTGGCCACAGGGCTCTAAACCACTCCCCATCTAAGCCCAGGGATCTTCTTCTCATGGCTTGGTCTGGAGTCCATGACTAGAGGTTTCAGAAAACTCTAGTTTTCATGATGAACTTTGTACTCTTATTTAGGACCCTCCTTGTTTCACAACGTCTTCTTTGCCATCCTCACCAACTTCAGAAACCCCACTGAAAAAGCCAATCAATTTCCGTCCCCAAAGGTCTCACTGTGGGATACTGACAGAACTCAAAACCACCTACCTCATCTTACTAACACTTGGGCTTGTAAGTTATCCCAATTAAACCTATTCTTGTGCCCATTCTCCATGATATAGTGGTGTTTTCTTTAACTCACCTTCCAAAGATAGATTCAAGGGGGCAGGACTGGAGGCAGGGAGGCTAGGATGTTGGAATAATGAACCAGTGCAATGGCAGTGAGAATGGAGAAAGGTGGGATTGCTATGATATTTAGGACATAGAATCAGTGGGACTTAGTGATTATTACTTGTGGGGGAAAAGGAGAGTGAAGAAACTAGCATCATGATTCACAGGTATTTGGCTCGAGTTATAACTTTCTTCTTTTAAATTTTATTTTATTTATTTAATTTTGGCTGCATTGGGTCTTTGTTGCTGCGTACGGGCTTTCTCTAGTTGCGGCGAGCGGGGCCTCCCCTTCGTTGCGGTGCGCGGGCTTCTCATTGCAGTGGCTTGTCTTGTTGCGGAGCACAGGCTCTAGGCGCGTGGGCTTCAGTAGTTGTGGCACGTGGGCTCAGTAGTTGTGGCTCCTGGGCTCTAGAGCGCAGGCTCAGTAGTTGTGGCACACGGGCCTAGTTGCTCCGCGGCACGTGGGATCTTCCCAGACCAGGGCTCGAACCCGTGTCCCCTGCATTGGCAGGCGGATTCTTAACCACTGCGCCACCAGGGAAACCGCTATAGCTTTCTTTTAGAGGAAGGGAGATTTATTCATTCAACTAATGGTTACTGAACATATACCATGAGTCAGGCAGACTTTGGCATTTGATGCTGGAGATACACAAGAAAAAGACATTGGCAGGCAAAAATTAGCATGAAAGATAATTACAGGGACAAATAGATATGTGCTTCCTCGTATGATGCACAAGGGCACAACACACTTCAGTAGTGTTCCAGCGAAAATAATCATGTGGAAACATCAGACAAGCTTACAAAATGGATATTTTACAGAATAAATGGCTTGTGCCCGTCACAACTATCAAGGTCATGAAAGACAAATACTGAGGAACTGTTTGCAATCAAATGATACTAAGAAGACATGACAGTTAAATGCAATATGTGATCAGGGATTGGCTCTTGAACCAGAAGATCTTGTTGTCTTTTGTGATAAGGGGCATTATTGGGAAATTTGGCTATGAATAAAGTAGATTACATAGTAGGACAATGCTAATTTCCCAGTTTTGAGAATTGTACTATGATTACGTAAGAAAATGTTCTATTTTTTTTTTTAGAACTTTTTAAAAATAAATTTATTTTATTTATTTATTTTTGGCTGCGTTGGGTCTTCGTTGCTGCGCGCGGGCTTTCTCTACTTACAGCGAGCGGGGGTTACTCTTCGTTGCGGTGCGCGGGCTTCTCGTTGCGGTGGCTTCTCTTGTTGCGGAGCACGGGCTCCAGGCACGTGGGCTCAGTAGTTGTGGCTCACGGGCTCTAGAGCGCAGGCTCAGTAGTTGTGGCGCACGGGTTTAGTTGCTCCGCGGCATGTGGGACCTTCCCGGACCAGGGCTCAAACCCGTGTCCCCTGCATTGGCAGGCGGATTCTTAACCACTGCGCCACCAGGGAAGCCCAAAAGAATGTTCTTTAAAAAAAACAAACAAAAAAAACCCACATGAAGTGTTCAGGAGCAAAGGGCTGAGATATGAGCTGGAAGAAGTTTTGAGCGGTAGCATAGTTGCTAAGCAGGCTGAGGCTCTGGGCTTACACTCCCTGAGTCCTAATCTCAGCACAGCTCTTTACTACTTATGAGCCTTTGGGCAAGTTTTTGTTAGTTAGTTTGTTTGTTTGTTTGTTTGTTTTTGCGGTACACGGGCCTCTCACTGTTGTGGCCTCTCCCGTTGCAGAGCACAGGCTCCGGACGCG